>NC_046660.1:91111446-91119358 GCF_010883055.1 Belonocnema kinseyi | reverse complement strand
AGGGCGCATACTTTGAATAAAATATTTGTTATCATTCTCTTGAAATAAATGTGTTTTTTTCTTGAAAAAATACCGGTTTCATATGTATACACCTGGTATAGACAATAATGTTATGTCTTTCTCCTTTTTCGTGAAAAAATTACCCTAATTCCCCTTTTTTGAGCTTTTTGTGCTGTGAGATAGTCGAACCTTTTTTGGCTCATAAATGAGATTAAAATTGATGAATAAAAAATTTGCAATTAGTAAATTAGTTATTTTTAATTAAGAAATTCAGAATCTGGGGGTCTGAACGAGTATAACCCTTAAAAATTTTCCTAAAAAAAAAAAATTGTAACTTTCTAGAAGGATCTCCTAAGCCGTTAGAAATACGTAAAAACAAACAACGTTTACGGTATCATCGTCAAACAAGTTTAATACAAATGAAAATCAGTAAATGAGTTGATTGAATATATATATTGTATAAAAATATACAAGATTGTTTAATCATTAACAAAGATTAGCTTTTATGACAGTCAGAATGACCCTTTTTGCTAGGACAGGTGTACACTCGAAGTTATAAGCCGCTCGTGTTGGAGTCATAAAAATTTGACTCAAGAGATAAATTTATGTCTTCAAGACATAGAAACTTGTCTCCAAAACATAAATTGAAGTCTGACTCCGTCTCAAAACTGAGACATGCTCAAGTCGAACGTTTCGACTACAGCATGTCTTGATTGGGGGCAATTCAAGTCGATCTCAAGTCGAAGCATTTTTACTCGGGTCCTTTATTTAAATTGAAACAATATGAAAAAGTTATGTACTTTCTGTATTTAAAATGTATTAGATTTAATTTGGTACGTTCTAAGAATAAATTATATACAAGGCCAGGCGTTAAAATAATTTTAAAGAGCTGACGAAAAGTAACTGGGGTCAGATTTTTTTAGTTATTTTTAAATTTATTAGACTAATAATCTGCATTTATAAATTTTTTTATTTATTTAGACTCTTTTCATCTCTTAAACCTTACAATTATTAAATGGCACTAATGAAACAATTTTGTTTCTCGAAATCGAAGCTTAAAAATGCAAAAAAAATAGAAGACAAAGGAAATAGATAGATACATAACTTTAGGGAGGATTCTAACAATTTAGGGTAGCTTCGGGAGATATCCTGATCTTTACTGCGCTTTTATAGGGTGTTGAAAAAAATAGGGGAATAGAAAAATGGTCTGAAAACCCGATTCATGACGTTTCAACCTATGAAAGGGAATTTATATGTATAAAAAAATTGTTCTGGACTAATTTGAGAGAAAATTACTTGGTTATTTGATTTTTTTATCTTTAAAAAATGATTTTTTTTCTGGGAAATTTTATTAAGGATTTTTTATCATCATTGAGTATATAGACTATTATGATTGATTTTTAAAACAACTAATATTTGTAATTTTGTATGCATTATCCAGACGACTTGAGCTGAATGATTTGTCAGAAGATAAATTATATTTAAATGCTTGTGAAATATTTATTATTTGCAATGATCGACGAAATATATTTCTCAAAATTATATTTTCTGAATTTATATTTGAGGACATGGCACCCTTCAAACATTCTAGTTAGATATAGGGTAGTACGAGGCAGGACCGATCGGTTAATATTAATTTTTTTTATAAATAATGACTGATACGTGGAATTCATCCATTTCTTTAAATTTTCGAGTCCCGCATTATTGTATATCATATTTTTATACGCATTAATTATCTTAATAATTTTACTTTTTCTTACAAGCTGCATTTCGTATTGGTTTTTTATGAAATAGAAATATTTTATGATGTCACAATTATATGGTTTGATGCTTTAGTATTTTGTGCATTGGAAAATTTACTTTTAAAAATATGCAGCAAGAATTAAAAAATCTTTTAATTAAGATCGTGACATTCTGCTACTCATCAAGGTGTAGAAAACACGCACAGATATCTGGTTGAGTTTTATTTTTTATTTTGTTTTCTTTCTGCATAAACGGTTTTCCTGTC
Source organism: Belonocnema kinseyi (assembly GCF_010883055.1). Taxonomy (NCBI): domain Eukaryota; kingdom Metazoa; phylum Arthropoda; class Insecta; order Hymenoptera; family Cynipidae; genus Belonocnema; species Belonocnema kinseyi. The sequence goes on along the minus strand of NC_046660.1, from coordinate 91,117,350 downwards.
TAATATAAGCAGGATCGACAAACATAAAATATTATTCTCCCGTTTCTGAATACAAATTTTTTAAACATTGTTCAAAACTACGTCAATAAGTACCAACTTTTAAAAAATTATCAATTGATATTTCTGTCAAAATCGAGTAAACTAACAAAAGCAGAAGTCCTAATTTAATAGGTGAAGGTGATTTAAAACTGTTAGCGATTTTGCCGTTTTTGCTTCTGAAAGTTTTTCAGAATTTCAAGATTTTAATTAACGATAGAATATTCTCTTAAGGAAAAGATTCTCTACAACTTTACCTGATCCAAGTTTTAAAAATAAATAAATTATTACCGAATACGAATTGCTTGCGGTTGCGAAATTAACCCTAAGATGAATCCCTTCTCCAGCTCGTACATTGCTAACTTACAAAAACATTCTGTAATAATAGCCAGTTTCTAACGGATATTATAATTATTCATACATATATTTTTTAAATCATTTTATTAACGATTTCAATGCATTAAAAGATGTATTTTTAGAAATTGTATGAGGTCAAGTTATAAAGAATATTTTTCCACAGGAAATAGCTATCATTTATTGACATCGTATTATTTATTCAAAGGTTATAGTTACGAAAATCAGTAAGGGCAAAGATAAAATTTCACAAATAAATTCTTTTTCTATACTTGAAGTTATTTCTTGTAAAGTAATCGTTTCTCTTGTAAACGATACAATAATACAGTATACAGTATCTAATAGTACTACAATCTTCTTGTCGTTGGAATAAAATGGGATAAACCATTTTCAATATCACAATATAAACCAGGATAGAGATCTTTCTCTATCAGATGATACGAAATTCCCCATTGCAGCAATTAAAGTAGATACATACCATATAAATGAAATAGATTGGAATAAAAGATAGAAAAATATATCCCGGTCTTTATGGAATATTTCTTTCTATAATTTCTTTTTATGACACATGTAGTCTTGTGTAAAAGAAATATTGTCCTCCGTTAAGCAGATGTCAACTTATGGTCCCTCCCTAATAGAAATTCCTTCATAAAATGCTTCAAATCGACCCCCAATCTAAACATCGCATGAAGTTTGTGCTTATCCTAAACAAATCTAGTCCAAATCCAAACTAGGTGTCAATATTCGTGCATAACGACTTGTCATAACGATCGAGGAGTCTAGTCTAGTTCGTTCATTCATGCAAGTCCTAAATCTACCCTGTACCCAGCAATAATTCAACCCCCATTGTAATACAGCTCCCGGTCTCGGCAGGCGTGCATCCTTGAATGTACGAGTATAGGGGGTGTATAGGCAGTATACAGGGTAGCCAGCGTAGGGCCTAGCAGCGCCGTCTGACTGGCGGGTTAAGGGGCGAGGGTGAGAGAGATTACTTCCAACGATCCAACCCCAGTGTCGTCGCAACGCGCGCGTCTCTCGGACGTATGTATGTACGAATTCACCCTCGCCGTGCTTCTGTCACGAGTCCGGTTGCGCCTTCTTTAAATCTCCTACCCAGCTAATTTTGCATTTTCTTGATCCTTAGATTCTCAAATTTGTACCAATAGTTTCCTTGTGCAATTAAAATGACGTATTTCCGTTTTTAAGCATAGAAAGCACGTGGCCGGTGTTTTCAATTTCCCCGGCTTTTTTCACTTCGCGCACTCTTTTGAAATTGGAATATTTGTGTGTACTCTCCCGCAAAGAAATGATGTTACTGGAATGGATATGAGCGACAGGTAAAATGAATATATGGCTAAAACGTTCTTTATTAAATTTGCGTATGTTCCTTTTTCATGCTGGGAGGTTTTCTGGAGCGTGAAAGATTGACACTCGTCTTGAAGAAATTATTAATTTATGGTTTTATGGAAAATTATAATTTTATATCGTTTATTCAAAAATGGCATTAGTATTGACTTTTTACTTTGGGATCCTTCTAGTTGTAAAATATTTAGTGTCGATTTTTTTAAATCAGAAATTGTACTGTTTTTGTTTATTAGACTATGAGTTAAAAATGTTTGCTATGAGTTAAAAATTTGTTTGGGTCGAAAATTAGAGAAATTTGAAATTTCAGTGTGAAATTTCTACAATTATTAATATTTCGAAAATTACAAACTTATTCGTATACATTAATTATTTTTGAACGCGTATGCAATTCAATGTCGATCTCTTTCATACCGAATATTTTTAATTTGAACTTTTGACATGAAAGACTTTTAATTTAGAATTTTTATGGATACCATTTATACTTGAAATTATTTAAACCGTACAATATACGCATTTAAACGTTCACATTTCAAATAGAAACAAATGAGAGCACATAAAGTTTTAAATTGTTCGACTGTGAAAGTTTTGATGTTAAAATTGAGTCAACTTTTAGTCTATTTTTTAAAATATTTTAACAACATTTTTAATTATTTAAAAAATGTCTATATACCAATGCATTGCACAACTGTAGAGAATGAATAAAATACATTTTTGATACAGAATGTACAAACAATGCTTTGGCATGACTCTTTGTTATAAAATTTTAAAAATTGATGAAAATTGTAGTCCATTTCAACAATTTTATAAATAAATGCACAGTTTGAGTTTTTTAAAATAAATAGGTTCAATTTCTTTTGCAAAAGTAACCAAAAAAGCCCAGTCAATGCCTTTTTGCGGTGATGTATTGCAGTTGGATATTCACAGGTGATTGTTCATGCTGTTTAACTTCAAGTATAATCATTTCACAGAATATATCGCAGGACTATTTTTAGTTGATTGTATAATAAATTGAGCCTATTCACTCTAATATATTCAAACTGTGTATTTACCGTTCATTCTGTGCAAAAATTTCAGCCCATTCGTTGAATAGGCTCAAATGGAAATATAGTAAGCTTTATTTTAAAGCGAAAAACTACTTTAAATCAAGATAATTTTTGGCTAAAAGTTAAAAATTTTGTTGTAATTTTTCAAATATTTGATAACAAGAATAGTCCATGTTTCAAAAAATGCACTTGTTTTCTGGAGACTAAATATTTAGATTGGATTTTGTTTTAAGCTAATAAGAGATATGAATCTATTTTTGAATTTACGCGTTATATATTTAAAGATAATAATGTTCATTGATCATATGTTTTACATCACAGATTTTCTAGGAAGCATCTATTTATTAAGTAAGGCTTCTCTTTCAGGGGGGGGGGGCAGGAAATATTACGAATCCTTACTGGGGGGTGGGGGTCAAAGCATTTCTTAAGTAAGTTTCCTCTTTCCAAATATTTGTTCCAAAATGTACTAATTTAATCCTGTTTTGTTTGCTGAAATTACTTTTTATAATATTATACACATGATATTATTGATTTTATTTTATTTTTATAATATAAAATATTTTAAATTATGAACGTCAAATGAGTATAACATCGAGGAATTAACCATTCTTTAATTCTTTTATAAAATCTCGTGAAATCGCTGGAAATCCCTTGAAGACCTTTATTAACTGGAATCTGAAAACCCATTACATTTTTTTAGACTTCCTGAAGTCTTTCTAACAGCTAGAAAACCCCTCCTAATCCTTTACAATCCTTTCAAATTCGTGAAATATTAGGAGGTCCCTTTAAAATTTGGAAATCTTTCAAATCCGTGAGAATCTTTCTGAATCGCTTGAAATCCCTTAAAATCTTATAAAATCCATTAAAATCACTCGAAATACTTTAAAATACTTCGCAATTCCCTGAAACTATAGGAATTCCTTTAAATCTCTTCAAATCCCTTAATTTCCTATAAAATCTGATTAAATTCCCTGAAATCATTCACATCATACTAAAATCCACTGACACCCTTAAAAATTAAGTAAAATACTTCGGCATCTCTTGAAATTCTTTTAAATTCCTTAAAAATACAGTGGATTTTCTTCAATTATCTCGAAATCTGTTAAAATCCTTTCAAATATCCTGAAATCCCTTAAAATGTTTGTAATCCGCGGAAGTCGTTCTTGATTCTTCAAGAACTCTCAAAATTGTTGAAATTCGTTTAAAATTCTTCAGTATCTCTAGGTGATCTCTATACATTCTTCGAATCTTTTTACATCACTGGAAATGTGTGAAATCTCTCGTAATACCTTAGAATCGTTTGAAATACCTTGAATCTTTTGTAATGCCCTGAAATGTTTTGAAATCGCTTGAAATCCTTTCAAATAATGGAAATACAGTAAAACTCTTCTATAGCACCGATTTTGGGGCTGAGAATAGGTGGGAACTAACTCATTATAGCCCCTCCGCTTTTGTTGGTTCACGCCTGAGTGCTCGCCTGAGTGACAACCTCAGATTCCACGCACCACGCGCAGTAGAAAAAAACATTTTTTTTCTACGAGGAAACGGCCGATTAGGAGACTTGTTCAACTAAATTGTTATAAATAATCTATATTGTTTATGTTTGATGAAGCTTAAAGTATATAAATGGTTTTAAAGACAATTGTTAATCACTTATGTTCAGAAAAATCAATTCAGCTATGAGAAAAACTTTAATGTTTAAAAATTGGAGTTATTAATTTTTTTCATATAATTTTCTATAAATATGTAAAGAAAAAAAACGAGTCCCTACAAAATATGGTTTAAGGACAAGTTTCTGTATCCTTTTAAAAACTACAGTTTTTCTTAAAAACTGTTTTTACTTATTTTGCTTATTTCGCTTCGTATGATTCAATTTCGTAATTTTCGATATTTGCGCAGAATTTTTAATATATAACACATTATCTGTCATTAGCGACGAAAATTTAAAAAAGTGAAGTAGCCGTCAGTATGGCGAACTTCATCAGGTTTTATCCGTGGTTGAAAAAAGTATATCTATAAAACCACCTACACCAAATTTGGTAAAAAAATTACATTTATGTAGTCAAGAGAGTCCTTCTGTCAACCGTAAATAAAACCCAAAAATAATATTTTTAACCGTGACTCGTGGAAACGCGAATAACTCCTAAATTAAAACCGGCCATAAGGGCCCTTTTCATGTGGACGCCTACATATATTGATTCAACGTTATCTCGGCCAAGGCTTCAATTCAGAGTACTTAAAATGAAATTTTTATAATTTTTAGGAGTGGAAACTTTTTGAGATACACAATTGCACGTTTAAAATGTTTAAGAGGCTTTCAGTTTAAAAATAAAAAAATTGTAATAGTCCTTCGTTTAGAGATTTTCTAATTGTTGAGTCTCTGACTTTTGGTTGACATAATATTTAAAGCTACTGTTTATAGTTGTTACGATTTTGAAGGTTTTTTTCTTAAATATTGTCTAAGATTAAAGCCATTATAATAAAACCTATTTAAATCAGAAAGGTTTCCATTAGTAATAAATTATATACATTATCCCACGAAAAACGTTTGCGATGCAAAAAATCTGCCAAGCGTAACTATACGTGGATTTAAGAAATCAAAGTTGTAAAAGTAATTGCTAAAAAAATATTCATGATGAAATAAATTGAGAAGCTTCGTTAATAATGTATTACATAGATGATTTTAAAATACATTTTTAAAAAACCATATTAGAAATGATAAAATTTGGTGGGATTATATTATACCATCAATCTCTCACCCATTATTTTTTTATTAATATTATTCTATTCAGAACATGTAACTCCACCAAGTTTTATGTATAATATCTATTATGGTTTATTGAAATTCATTTTGAAATTTACTTTAATATTTTTTCCCAACTTCTTGGCCAAATTTTATTTCACAAATCCATGTAGTTCTCTTGGCCGATTTTTTCATTAGAGATGTTTTTCTGTGGAATTTCTTTTTTTTTGTGATTAAAGAAAAATAAGATAGGTACACTTAATTAATTTAATTTAAATAACATTTATTATATTTAAGTAAATTATTTAAATTAATTTATTATTTAATTCAATTTAATGGCACTATATTATTCAAATAAACTTT
>NC_046660.1:91095868-91111346 GCF_010883055.1 Belonocnema kinseyi | reverse complement strand
TTTTCTCTTCCTTCATCATATTGAAACAATATGAAGAACTAATTTATCTAATTTAAGATATCTATTTTGTTTGAAAATTCAAATATTTTATTAAATTTGTATGTTTTGTGTTTTATTTCAGGCTCTTATTGAATTACATATAAGAAAAAATAGTGACTTAAAAGGGGCGTGTAGGTTTTCGTATTTGTTACGTCACAATATATAATTTTTATTTGTTTTTTGCACTTTTTGTGTAAAAAAAAAAAATTAAGCATAATATTTTCTACTACATATAACTTTTCCGCTTGGTTTAATTATTATTTTGAATTTATAATTGACGAAGTTTAAATGTTTTAATTTCCCATGTAGATGCGGCTTCGAATTCTAAAGAGATGTACTTTAAATTGTATTTTAGATTAGAATAGCTAATGAATATTTAAAAATATATAAGGTGTTTCAAATAATTATTATGAAGAACTGAAAATTTATTTTAAACAAATTTCGTATGAGCAGTGACTTGATAAGCTTTCATGACTTTAATACTATAAAAATGCATTATTTATTCCTAAAAGTAAACAAACACAAGTCACATTATGGAAAATACTGAGTTAGGGTTATGTTCTGGATCTTTCCCATCAATTATATCGCTTGGAATAATCAAAATCCTAACTCAATATTCTCCATGATGTGACTTGTGCGCTTTTACATTTCACTTCCTCAAATATAGTGAAAGGTAAAAATATTGTTGATCTCGGTTTTCAAAATTTTTCGTGTTTGCTACATTTATTGTACAATGAATCTTCAGAATTACATTCTTTTTATCATACTACTACTAGTACTAGTGCTAGCACTAGTACTAGTACGAGCAGTTAAGCGGGGTATCGCAGGAACATGCGGGATATCTTCTGAATGGTCTTCTAAAATTGCTCTATAGGCACAACCTGGCACAGTTATTTTTCGCATAACACTTTCTACTTTTTCTTCCACAACTCTTTCTGGCACAACTACATAAATGGAGTTTTCAGGCGGCATATAATTTCTTGCATATCTCCGTGTCGGATCGTGTTTCTCGAAATGTGTAGATCTAAAAAATTTATCCGCTTCCCAACGATATTCATAGTACACTGGACCAGCATGATAAGCTTCATGTGTGGGAGCTCGACGGGAACGCGTCAGAGTGTCTGCCTTAAAATGTTCTTTGCGATTTTTTGTTATTATAAAAGCGTGATAATTCCTACAGCCTTGCGCTCCGCCAGGTTGCATCCATTCAGGTATGTCGAGTGGAGATACAGGCGTTATACCTTTTTTACCTGTTTTATAAGTGGGGCGGTCATCCGGGCCAGCCCCCATTTCAATAAAAATGTTGTTTGGCTCAATAAACTCTCCACCTGCACCTAATTTTGCAAAAAAGTTACAATTTTCATATTTGTCATCACGAGTATAACTTCACGGAGAAAAATAGATGTTAGCACAGACCGTCTAGATATTAATAGGTAATATGTTAGCGATTTAACTATTGGACATAAATCTACATACTGAAGTAGAGTATCCGTAGACATTAAAAAGAAGATTTTAACTGACAGTATCCAAGATATTAAAGGGTAGAATCTAAGATACTCAAGGAATATTTTTTAAATGTGCGAAAATTACCTGTAAAGCATGCCATTTTCTATTAAATGCAGAAGGATGTTAATATCGTAGTCCTCCGTTTTTAAAATCCGAATCTTCAACAATTCGCCTTTTTGCATAATTATGCAACTTTTCTGTTGAACAGCTAATTTACAGAAAAAGCGGGGTTAAATCTTTTGTCAGCACGCCACACGTCAGCGAACTTGTTCCGATAAAATTTCGTTTTTTTAATATCTTAGATATAAACTGTTAATATTACACATTTTATACTGTCAGTATAAACTGATATTGCCCTTTAATATTTTGTATGTTGAATAGAAGATATTAGATATTATGCCCTAATATCTATATATTATGGTTAAATATCTAAGTTTTTAATATCTGCTTTTCAATATCTATTTTTCTCCGTGTTAAACAAGTAAATAAAAAAAAAAAAACTAGCCAGAAATGTCAACTGTGGGAGCCTTCAAATATTACGTAACACCATTTTCAATCTTTTTTAACCCACTCCCGCATTTTACAGATTGTAACATTGTATTCGGACCTCCCCCCCCCCCCACTCCGTTCTAACGTAACATTAGTTGTTTTAATCTTAAAGAGCATAATAGGCATTTTTTACTCTCTAAATTTGAGTTAGTAAAATAAAACTGTTTATCAGTTAAATTCTACTAATTTCTGCAGAAAGAATTCAGACAGGGATAATTAGTAAAAATAAACTGATTCAATTAGTAATTACTGCTACATGTATATGCACTATCTAAACTCGAAAATATAGATAATCTTAAATAATTTAACTATATAAATATAAATACGTACATGAATTTAATGCAAGAAATATTTTATTAATTTTTCCCATTCTTTGCGACAGCTGCAGCTTTATAATTACATAAACAGTGATAATAAGGAAAACACAGAAATGAAAGAAGGTGCAGTCCGACATCAAAAAGTGTGCAGTGGAAAATTAAGTTTATTTTCTAAGCAAAATTTCCAGTTTTCTAACCTGATAATTTAGAAGTATTAGAAATAAAATTCAATTTGTATTAAAAATGTTATTCTTTGGTCTATACATTAAAAAAATCCTCTTTTTTATGGCAGACTTCCCAGTATTTTCCCTAATCGACTAATCCCCCATTTTCCTGTTTCTCGTTATTCCATTTAATTGCAACCTGAATTAATAGATCCCAATAACAAAATCCAACTAGTAGCAAATTCGTTTCTTCTGGCTTAAAAATGAAATTTTTAATTGAAAATTCAACTATTGTATTGAAAATTCGTCCTTTTTAGTTAAATGACATTGCTTTGGCTACTAAATTAAAAGATTTTTCGTTTTGCATATGAACTATTACATTTCTTGTTTGGAATTCATCTTTTTGGCATGAGAATTCCACAATTTGGTTGAAAGTGAACTTTTTTGGCGAAAATTCGTATTTGAGGATTATAAATTTAACTTTTTTTATTGAAAATTCGTCTTTTTGGTTTGAAAATTTTACAATTTTTTGGAATTTTCTTCGTAGCTTGACGAAAGAATGTTTTTTTGTTTTGTTTTTGAATTCAACTATTGTGGTAGAAATTTAATCTTTTTTATTAAAAATGCCCGTTTTTTGTTAAAAAATTAGAACTGATAGTACTGATGATAGTACTTGAATTTGTTCTAGTTCAGATTTAAAGAGTAAATGAAAATGTGTTGTTTTTTTTAAGATGAACTGTTATCTAGAAATAATTAAAACAATATTTTTATGTAACACTAAATGTTTTTTAAATATTTTGTTAAGTCATACAAATATTAAAAATGACTTGATAAAGGTATTAATACAAATTCAACTATTTAAAACTTTTTGCAGCGCAAGTAAGAATCAATGAATACTTTTTAATAGCTTGAGCATAACTAAACACTGTACACAATAAATTATATCATTGGATCGAATTTAGCGACGAAACATGTTTTTTTAGAGAAAATTAGGCTACACGTATTTTTCTGGTGTAAGAAAAAAATTGTTCACAAAGTTACAGGTATTAGAATTTTAACATCTTAAAAAAACACTAATTTTTCTTTAAAATTCTAGTTTTACATCTGATTTAGATATTCCAATTTAATTCGATTTTCGTGAGTTTTACTATACTCTTTCGAAATACGTCTAGTCTAATCGCCACTATCACTTCTGGATGCACTAAGGAGTCCCCGAGATCATTTTTATTAAAAAGGTCAAAGAAACATTCTGATTACGAATATCTTGGATATTTTTTAAAAATAATTGTCAGGTTTTATTTAGAAAATATTTTAAACAATTTTAATATTTATTTCCAAAACATGGTAAAGTCACTTTTAGCATGTCTGAAAACGAATAATTTTTTGTATCTTTTGCACTTTTTTCGTAGGGTAAACTGTTTGCAATTTACAATGTTACAAATAAATGATTTTTTTAATAAAATTGAAATATTTGCAGAATTATACCTGAAAATCTATTGTTTAGAAATTTGTTTAACTTGCTCGTTGTCTGTATCGAGTTTAGATCTCTTGAAAGCTAAAAGAAATCTTTATATCGAACCACAAATTTCTATCCGTAAATTGTTATTAAAATAATACTATTTCTTCAGAGGAAATCATGAAGGCTTTTAATTTGTTAATAAAAAATCACCTAGGCAAACCAATGTTATAATTTTCCCTAAAACTGTGATAAAACCTATACCTGCCATTAATAAAATTGTTTATTTTTCGTAAACTCTCTTGCATAATTGTTTATAAAAATTGTTATAAATGAAAACCCTCAAAGATCAGAATTGCTCTTTTTGAAATTGTTTCATTATATTTTTATACCTATATTATTTATACATGTAAGATTAAATTGTTTACACTTGCCTTTTTTACAACCTTTTAATTACAATATAGAAGCCTAAATAAATTTATATACTATTACTAAGCAATTGGTTGTTTTTTATTATTGAATCAGGAAATATCTTGACTAACCGAATTAGTAATTTTTTACTAATCTTTAGTAGCCCACTTTTCGCTAACAAAATGTGTAAAATTTAAGTAGTAATTATAGTTAAGCTTTAACAATCGTGATTCAGAGATAATAAAGTATCTTTTGCGTAAGAGAAATCTATGAAATAAAAATAAACTTCTTTAGCCACTCAAGTTCTTGATCCTTATCCAAAGCAAATCATTTTCACAAAGTTTGCTGAATAGTTATAATTTTCCATACAAAATTAGAAAAATGTACAATCGACAAAAATTTTTGAAAATCGTAAACTTAACTATGTTCAAAAGTCGCGCATGAAAATCCTGAATGTGTATAATTAATTTAAGGCCACTGATCCACTGTCATTTGAAGATTGGAAAAAGTTCTTATTTTTCTTCACTTTTTTCAAACAATTATAAGGCGATGTTTTTAAATTTAAGAGAGCCCAAGTCGCCCTAGAAATTTCAGAAAATGGCCTTCTTACTGTTTCAATAGAGTTGATAATGCTACGCCATCGTGCTTTGATTAAACTTTTCTATTTCTACGTTTTTCGCTTTATAAGATTTTTTAAATTATTATAACTATACATTCCTAAGTCAATCTATTAATTTCTATGAAGCAATTAGTTACTTTCCACTACTGAATTAGAAATTATCTTGACCAATCAAATTAGTAATTTTCCACGAATCTTTGGTGGCTCACTTTTCGCTAATTTAAAAAAAAATCGCTTTTCTTAATTAAGAGTTTTTGTCAGTAAAGGCAGTTACAAACATTAAGGAGCAAGTACTGTAATGCTAGAAGAGATGATTATATTATTTAAGGTAAAATTAACGTTATGAGAAAGATTATCAAGAATAACTTGTAAATAGTGGCTTGTAGGGGAGCGTGGTTATATAAAAAATATATTTTTCATAATACTGTGAATAAATACTGGCTCTTCGTACGTTAAATATCACGAAAGTGAAAAGATCTGCCATCGATATAGACAGTATACATGTTTCAACTTTTTCTGAGCAATAGATTCTTAGATAGAACTGTGCAAATATGCCAATTTTGTTTTTAAAAAAATCATTTGTTACCGTAACGGAACATAACACCCACTTATTTTTTAATGTTACGTAATATGTGTATGCTCCCTATGTGTTCACAAACAAAGTCATCTTCTCACTTACATGGTTCTCGAGATAAACGCAAAAAACTTTGAACTATACAGTAAATTCAAGAGAATTTAAGTGAATTTAAACAAATTCAACAGTATTCAAATACAGGGAAGATAGTTAAAAAGTTTCAAACAATTCATGAGAATTCTGCGAAATTTAAGATAAATTTTCTATTCCCAGCAATGTTTCAAAATAATTTTGCACATACATGCAATTCCTCTAATAATTGTAATTTCTAAAATGGTTTTTATCATTCATTTTTTAAATTTGCATGAGGTATTTTATAAACAAATATTTTCTTATTATATTTTGATATGAATTAAAAAAAATGTAATAAATAAATAATAAAATATTCAATTTAATTTTTCTGTCTGATTGACTAATTTATTAAATTTTGAGAAGAAGAATTCAGACGTTAAAAATACTTCAAGCCTTGTCAGCGATAACCTTTTATTAACAAAAATCTGTTTTTCAGGAATCTTTGTTCAAACTATGAGTATATGGTATAGTCATCCAAAGTTATCTCTACTAAAGCTTCAATTCTAAGAATTTTAAAAACAAATTATTCAATCAGAAAAATTTTAAGATAACAAAAATTCAGGTTTATAATGATGAGGAATACAATTGGTGAATATATCAAGCTTCTGAAAGAAAATTTCTCAATGTTTTAATAACTTTTAATTTAGAAAAAAAAGGAACATTTTAATTTCCTTTCATTCGGAGATTTCCTAAGTCTTGATACTTTAAATTTTGTTTTATCTAATTTTTTAAGCTACTGTTTGGGAGTTTTTACAATTTTTAATATTTTTTCCCCGAAATATTATATAATATTGAAGCCCTTAGAATATAATGTATTGAAACTAAAACTCTTCCAATTAGTAATAAATTATATATATTATATATATTATAAATTTTTCTTGCCTTGATAAGGATACTGTACGAGTACCGAAACGTTGGTAATGCAAATTAATTTATTTATGTTTTTTATTTTTATTTTATTGTAATTTGATGATAATAAAAATAAAAAAGACGAAAGAAGGAAAAGGAGAAGGATGGAAATGTGGTTGGCTGCCTTCTCATTTTTCTTTCCTCTTTTTTATTTTTTTCCGAAAATTTTATATGTTTTTTGTTTTTTTCAGATTACAATAGGATTTTTGGTTTTTATTTATTCGTTGTGGTCCAAATTTGGTCGTTGGATTCTTGTTTTATTTAACATGATTTCGCATCAATTTGATTTTTGGGAGTTAAATGGGATTTATAATTTGGATTTTGGTCTAAATTAAATTTCTTAAATTCATATTATTATTATACTTCTTATTACGCGTTTTGAATTTATATATCTCGTTTAGATTATTCGAATTCAAAAGAGATCTACTTCAGTTGGTAGTCTATATTTAAATACTTAAAATGAAAATGTTTAAGATAATTGATTATATTACACTTACGTTGCAAATGCAGAAGACCCGTGAATGCAAGTAGAAAAATGGCAATCATATAGTGGCTATTTTTAGATGACTTAAGAAAACACTTCCGTGTACGGCTTGTTGTTACTAAAGAGACACGATGATAGAAAAATAAAAGCTGACTAAAAAATATTGTGATCAGTGGCTTTATAAATTTGCATGACTTGCATCCGAAAACAACGCTTTATATGTTTTTCAAAATAAATCTAGTGGAGGGAGAAGAATTGTTGATCTCAGCTCTACCCAGGCGCAACAATTATATATAGTTTATATATAGTGTGAAGTTTTATGTATAATATTCGTTTGCTTTATATAGAAAATGTATGAAACAAATGAATATTATATATAATAATTCACATTATATATAAATAAATATCGAGGGGCTATTCACTTCGAAGTCCGTTGAAGTCAACGTAACGTTATTTCAGAAATGTCGTACGACTTCAACCGTACTTTCGTGACTTCTTTTGACTCTAGTTCTTGAATTCGTTAGTTGTTGACTTCGATGAATTCAAGCGATGACTGTCGACTTCGTGCTGACTTCGTCCTGACTTCATGACTCGGTTTGACTTGGTGCGTACTGTGCACTGCAGCGTCGTGACGCCCCTTTCGCCTATGTGTATTTGTGCTTTGCTGCTAATTATTTATGTAAAAAATAACTTTTTCATTCTTTTTTATTATTAAAGATTAAATTTCCCGATAAATTAAAATCAAATTATCAAAGAACAATGTCAATAATAACGATATCAAAAAGCCAAATGGTTGAGAATTGGCTGCTTTAAAGCCGACAATTAATTAAACACAAAATTTGCCGCATTTTTTTATAAAATATTTTCAGGTTTCTCTATATGGATGTCTAATCATCTTGATATAAAGTTAGCGAAAAATAAAATATTAATTATTTAAAAAAGCGCGGAAATGTTTTTTTACACACACACATACAAAATAGGAGACAAAAAAAGTCAAATTACTGATAAAATAACTTTGCATTTCTTTAAATTTATTTCGCTGACTTGAGGGACATTTAATAAAATGTCAATAATTTTTTGTGATGCTTTAAAACCATGATTAAGAAATAAAATAGTCGTGTTCAACACGTATTCAGATATGCAGAAAAAAGTGTACATCCTCGAAACTTAACGGTCTAAATTTTCATGCCTTTTGGTGTAAGAAATAGAATTTCATGGATTTTTTATTATTTTGTACGGATTAGGTCATTCTTTGACACTTAACTGAAGAATTATGATAAGATAATCAAATAGTCTTGTTTAATATATATTTCTACATACAAAAAGAAATTTACATCATTGAAACTTATGGTTTGAAATTTTTCTGAGTTTTAGTTTAAGAAATAACATTTAATGGATGTTTTGCTATTTTGTATTCAATCTGTAATTTTGTTGATATAATCAACTGAAGAACAATAACTATTTTATATAACGGTCTTGTTTAACACATTTGCTGAAATCTAGTAGTGTGAATGACGCCTGGAAAAAAACCTTGGATACTAATGCACCCAAGTGGGGAATTTCAAACGAAAACTTTGTCAGGGTCTTTACTTGGGGCGATTGCTACAGATATTAATCAGAAAACTGAGTCGGAGCAGTGTTGCAGAGCGAGTGTGTTATTTAAATGAATAACATGATCATTCTAGATCAATCTAGAAATTCTATAAGCCCTCTCCGCCATTCCTCCCTTTTTTCTAATAATGGTAATAATATTGTTGGTTGGACACTCGGACTTCACCTCAGAGGTCCGGGGTTCGATCCCTGAGACGGTACCTCTAGAAATTTTTCAATGTACCTTTAGCGAGGTTCTAGTGGTTCGGAACCCACCTTAAGCTGAAGGTCCCCCCATCGTGTACTTGACTGCAACCCAGTCCGTCAATGATGGAGTAAAACCAGGCTTTGTCCAATATGTCTGGGCAGACTGCTCTCATCAGATCACTTGATTGCATTATAAAAATGCGTCCGTGACTGATGATATATACTGGGACATCCCCGTGCGAAAATGATCAAATAAAAATCCATCTCTAACCGAAAATGACTTCGACATGTTGGGCAGTATAAGCCTGTGACAACATTTCAAAACAGAAAAGAATACACAGCGTTAAAAATTATCAGGTTAAATTTTAAAGGTATTCAGTGTGAGAAATGAAATTTGATGGATTTTCGGCTATTTCATGTCTAATTTTTAACGGATATTTGCGCTTCAGCACAAACAGAGTCAGAAAATTATAAAATATTTATTTTCCATCGAAAATGAGTTATACATAACCTAAAAGTGTATTATTAGTAAGGTTATTTGCTGTCAAGGCTTTTAAAATCAAGAGTACTAAGTGCTTCCATTTAGTTGATAGAAAACGGAAGACGTCTAAAACATAACCAGAAAATGCATTACTTGTGAATTTTGTTTCTTGCGTAGACTTTCTGAATGATAAAATATCCATTTCCACGCGAAAATGAATAACACAACCTAAAAAACATTACTAGTGAATTTCTTTGGCCACTTAACTTTTTCCATAAAAAACATCTATTTAATTGAGAGGAAACGGAAAAGCTAGTAGATATTCGCAAAAACTGCATTATTTGTCAATTTCATTACCAACTTGCCCCATTTTCGTCATAAGACATTGGTTTCCTTCCCACCATATTTTCCACCGTATTTTCCAATTTAGCCTTTTTATGGCCAAAATATATTTATTTAAACCGACAAAGAAAGAAATAACCTACAATTGCATAAATTGTAAGTTATCTTGGCCATTCAATCTTTTTTTAACGAAAAAGTACCGTTTAGTCGAGAAAAACGGAATACCTACAATACATTATCTAAAGATGCATTATTTTTTAATTGTATTTTTAACATCGCCTTTTCCCAAAAATAAAATATTCATTTCCCAACGAAAATAAGCTAGGTAACCAAAAAATACATTATTAGTGGAATTTATTGGCTATTTAATAATTTTTTATTGAAAAATAATCATTTATAAGCATTAATAAAAAGTCATGAAATATTGTTTATATTGTAGAATTCCATATTTTATTTCTCAATTGGTTTTTTTTTTGCAAAAAATACTCATAATAGATAGCCCAGAAAAGGGGAGTGTAACATAAAATTATTTCAAAAAAACTATCAATATTGTTTATTTCAATTATTAATACGCGCCCGATAATTACAGTCTGAAGATAACCGCGCCTGGGACAAAATATACTTTGGAGAATCGATGCAAGGGCGAAACTTTGCCCTACCGTTTGCAATTAACGCACGCGGACGTGTCGATTTCGTCTGACTTCGTCCGACTTCACTCTGACTTCGTACTGACTCGTTACTGATTTCGCATGGCGTTACGTTCGTATTGGCTGACTCACTACATTGTTTGACGACTCTTATCTTATCTTTACGACTTCTAACATAGTTTTACTGACTTAATCATAGCTACAAAGACTTCAACGTTACGATTTTATGCTTTTCATAGCATTACCTGATTTCGTTAAGACTTCACGCAAAATTCTTACATTCGAAACGTTTCCCATACTTGCTAGATTTATTACCCAACGAACATTCAGAATTATTACAGATTGCAATACGTGATATACATTTCACATTCTAGTGAGTAAAAACAAAAATTAAAGTCATTTTCTTTGCCTTTTAATTTTTTCTCTTACGTACAAAAATGTCATAAAAGTTTGTTTTTCAACCCACAACAACTGTAACTTTTTTTGGAAGTATTCTCGTTGAATAATTATTCGCTACGTAATTTCAGTCTGTAATCTCTTCCTTTGTTTGCATTCTTAAAGCCCTGGCGAACCAATCAGATTGCTGTGGAGTAATGCTTTTTTAGAACTTTTTTCAGAGTTTAAAATTTAATTAAATTTCACGTGATAGTCGTGCCGTTGACTAGAGTTCCTTCCACCCTCGCTTCCCATCTCGGATTTTAGAGCGACAACAAATTTGTAATAAAAGACCAATCGCTGAAACTTTATATGTCTTTAAATATGTGGGATTTCGAGGGATTCTGTAACACCAGACAAAAAAATTATGCATAGTGGAAAATTTATGTTTAATTTGTTGCACTATACGTATAGTATACTTTTTCACCCAAGATATTTTAATGAAATCTCAAAGAAATTATTTACAATAATAATTAAGGGATTTCATAGCATTTCAAATATTTGAAGGTATTTTCAATATTCTTCAAGTTCATATAAGCTTTGCTTTATTTGCTAAATGCAACTTTAGATTTGATGATCTATTTTTCTATATTTGTCGACAGATTTACCAGGAACTAAAAATATCTACAACCTTTAGTAAAGGGTTTCGATCATCTAAATTGTTAATATGATCGCAATCTTTTTTTTTAAGGTTAGGTTATGTTAGGCCACTCTTAGCTTATTTAAAGTATAGAAAAATGCATACGCAATATTAAATTCATAGAGATCTGTACTAGTAATTTGAAAAATGGTAACAATTAAGTTTTTGATATATATTTTTCTACTAGATGATCCAGCTTTTTATCAGTTTTAATTTTTAAGTAGATGTAATATAGTTCTAACGTTGCATGTTCTATATTATTTTAATTTCTTTATTTCATTTTAATATCTTCTTATTATTTGGCAAATGGGGTATTTCGAGTAATAGATAAATAAATTCTATTTGACAAGACGTGGCTGATAACATTTTGAAAAATTACATAACATACACAGTAGTGGGGGGAGGGGGTCCAAACATCTTTATTACGACTTGTTACATGAGGGAGGGGAAAGTTTAAAAAATGTAGAAAAAATGTTTTACGTAATTTATGGAATGCCTCTGACGTGGATTAAAAGTCGTAATTAAAGCAGCTTTAAAGGATTATGTTCCATACGTTTTAAGAGAAAAAACTTTATTTCATAAAAGAAACCTAATACGTTCACAAGATTGGTACCTCGTCTCGAATGCGACGTCGACTTCTAGTACTTTACTTTTTGTACTGAGGACATGACACGAGCTTTCCAGATGAAGATCTTGTTGGAAACGTAAATACGATTTCTAAAGTCGTGATTTGGTTTTATAAAGCTCTCTCTGCCCCTCCATACACACACAGTCAGTGTAATTCCTGAAGTATATTTCAACGAGGAATGCAATGGTGACCTTCATTTTGACCTTCAAGTTGACCTTCATGGCTTTTTGAAGGTCAACTTCGTTTTTTTTAATGGAAATCCCTTTTATTTACATCTGCAATCGATAGAGCGGAAAATTCTACGTTCAGGTACGTCCCCAAGTCATAGGTCAATTGTAACTTTCAAGGTCAGTTAGAGGTTATTTGAAATTAACAAAGTTTTCCAAGAGGTCAGTGCAATTCCTGAAGTAAATTTCAACGATAAATTCAGTGGTGAGCTCTGTATTGATCTTGGTTACAGTGGTTTGAATATTGTAAAATCATAAGGAAATTTTTCATTAAAAGTTGCAGATGTTCTGGTGAGAGTTCTGTTCCTCCCCGAAGAGTTATACAGTCCTATACCGTTTTTCGATACCTAAGTCAATACCTAAGGCAATACCATAAATCCTATACCGTTTTTCCATACGAATATTACGAATTGAAACTAAATTTACGCATTACGAGTACATATTTACTATTTTTCGCTAAAAGATTATTATGGCGCAAGCTAAACTTTCGGAACGAGAGAGGGTATCTGTATTCATGATGCGTGGTTGGGGAGATCGAGTTCGATCTTATGATCAAGTTCGTTTGCTTTTTAATCGCACTTTTTGTGATGGAGAAGGGTTAAATCCTGTCTCAAAATCAACAATTGAAAGAACTGTAAGGCGCTGTATGAATCATGGATCTATCAAGGACCTTCAAAGAATTGGTCGGCCAAAATCTGCAGGATCTGAGGAGATGCAGATGGACATAGCCCAAGTATTTGTTGAGAACCCACACCTTAGTTTACGTCGAGTTAGTGATGAGCGCGACGTTGCTCCTGAGGCACTGGGAAATATTTTAAAAAGCATTAATTTCCATCCTTACAAAGTTCATCTGGTACAAGAGCTCAATGAAGACGATTCTAATCGTCGGGTTGAATTTCGTGAAATTATGATGGACAGAATTGATAGAGATCCTCTTTTCTTGTACAATACAGTATTTTCAGATGAATCTACTTTCACTTTAAAAGGTGAAATTAACAGGCAAAATTGTAGATATTGGTCCGACACAAATCCTGAATGGATGTTGGAGAGTCACACACAATATCCACAAAAGATTAATGTTTGGACCGGTCTCTTGAATTATACATTGATAGGCCCTTTCTTCATCGATGGTAATCTCAATGCCCGTGCTTATGAAGAGCTTCTCAAAAACGAAATTGTACCAAGAATAAGGGAGATTACAGGCAATAATTTTCAAAATACTTGGTTCCAGCAGGACGGAGTAGCGGCTCATTACGGTAGGGAGATTCGAGCACATTTTGATACTCAGTTCCCTTAAAGGTGGATTGGAAGAAGGGGTGAAATCGAGTGTCCAGCTAGATCTCCTCATCTGACGCTTCTCGACTATTTTCTTTGGGGTTATTTAAAGAGCAAAGTATACTCAACGCAACCGTAAAGCTTAGACGAATTTCAGAATCGGATTCTGCAACAGGCTACTTTGATTGATAGGGAGATGATTTGTAATGCTGTAACTCATTTTTACAATCGCATAGCTTTTTGTCAAGAAGCTCAAGGTTTTCAGTTCGAACATCTTCTCTGAAGCGTGAGAGGCCAGGGGACTCACGCTAATCAAGCACCCCGAAACATGAGAGGCATGGAGACTCACGCTAATCAAGCACTCCAAAGGAAACAGAATTTACTACGTCCACGTCGTTGTTCCTGGGTAATGCTAAACGTAAACTTAAACTGCTCGGAAAAAACCTTGAAAAAACCTTGAAGATGATCACTAAGATCAGTACAGAGCTCACCACTGAATTTATCGTTGAAATTTACTTCAGGAATTGCACTGACCTCTTGGAAAACTTTGTTAATTTCAAATAACCTCTAACTGACATTGAAAGTTACAATTGACCTATGACTTCGGTACGTACCTGAACGTAAAATTTTCCACTCTATCGATTGCAGATGTAAATAAAAGGGATTTCCATTAAAAAAAACAAAGTTGACCTTCAAAAAGACATGAAGGTCAACTTCGAGGTCAAAATAAAGGTCACCATTGAATTTCTCGTTGAAATTTACTTCAGGAATTACACTGACCTCTTGGAAAACTTGATTAATTTCAAATCACCTCTAACTGACCTTGAACGTTACAATTTACCTATGACATGGGTACGTACCTGAACGTAGAATTTTCCGCTCTATCGATTGCAGATGTAAAAAAGGGGATTTCCATTTAAAAAAACAAAGTTGACCTTCAAAAAGCCATGAAGGTCATATATATACGAATCATATATATACGAGGTGTGTTCAAAAAGTAAGTTGATTTTTCAATTTTCGCGGGCTACGTACATTCAAGTTTTAAATTTTTTGTTTTGATGTGTAGGTACCCTCGTCATGATCATATGCTCACAGTTTTGACCATATAGCTCGTGTTGTTTTTCTGGCAGAGGCGTCAAAGGTTAGAAGAGTTTGGTGTGCTCGGCGATTTTCTTCTTTCGAAAAAATGGAGCAAAGAGTTTGCATTACATTTTGTGTGAAAAATGGAATCCAGTGCTCTAAAACTTTTGAAAGAGGATGTCGAAGACGAACCTCGCCCTGGACGTCCCAGCACGTCAACAACAAATGAAAACGTTCAAGCAGTGAAAGAAATGGTGTAGAAAAATCGCCGAATTACGATGAGAGAAGTTGCTGAAGATGTTGTCATATCGGTTGGCTCAGGCCATGCTATATTTTCGGACGTTTTGGGCATGAGACGTGTGTCAGCGAAATTTGTTCTAAAACTGCTTAATTTTGATCAAAAGATCCATCGCATGACCATCGCTCAGGAGATGTTGAATGAAGTCAACAATGATATTCACCGGATTTGGCCCCCAGTGACTTTTTTCTTTTCCCAAAAATGAAGAGACCCATGAAAGGACATCGATTTTCAACGATTGAGGAGATAAAAACTGCATCACTGAAAGAACTCAAGGCTATACCAAAAATGATTATTAGAAGTGCTTCGATGATTGGAAAAAGCAACTCCCTTATAAGGTCTCGATACCTCTCTTTCTTTTCATTCTCCTTGGCTATGATGTTTTTGTCAACTGATGCCGAAAATTCGATAACGAACATGGTTCGCTTCTCGAAGTCAAGAAGAACCATGTCAGGCCTCGAGTGAGCA
>NC_046660.1:91094443-91095768 GCF_010883055.1 Belonocnema kinseyi | reverse complement strand
CGTTCCCGCGTGAGTTGGACAACTAGATAGTATGTGAGTTAAATGCTCGGGGTGTGCATGGCACGCCCTGCAGCTATCATCGGGAATGTCTTGGCTCAAAATATGGCGACGATATGTTAAGGTGGTTTTTAACACCGTCTTGGCATGCAAAAATGAAACACTCTGTACCAGACTTCAATCCGGGCGATTTAAGGAAAGCCAACGTTAGCTCACAAGACATTAACTGATCCTTCACATTTCTGTGGAAGATGCCGTGCATCCTCTTATCGAGGAGCTGTTCACGGAAGTTTTTCTCTTGTGCATTCTTAATCCGGGCTTTCAGGAGTGAGTACTCGAGATAGATAAGATTTGATGCATTTTGCTCACCCCTAATACTGAAGTCAAGTCCGAGTGTTTCAGCAGCCTCCTCCGCTGCTTTGTACAGAAATGCTCCTTTGCCCACTTCTTCGTGATTCCTGACCATTTTAAGAAGAGGGTCTCTTCCATTTGCAACTCTATGTGCGGTACCCAGAATAATCCTGTTGTGAAGACATTCAAGACTCAATATTCCGCGACCCCCTTGACGGCGCGGCGTGAGATGTACAGTCGTGGAACGGAAGACTTAAGGTGCATGCTTTTGTTCATGTGCATTACCTGTCTTGTCCCGATATTAAGAGATCTGAGCTCGTTCTTCGTCCATGGAACTACTTCAAATGAATAGAGTAGTACCGGGACGGCAAGCATGTTCGTTGCAGATACTTTGTTCTTCGCCGACAGTTCGGAAGACCAAATCTGTCGGATGAGACGTTTGTATCTGCTTCGGTGAGTATCTTTTATAGATGTCACATCCTGAATGCGGCTCTGTGGCACGCCCAGGTATGTATAAGTCTCTCAAGCGCAAAGGTGTCGTATAGCGCTTCTATCAACGAGCTCAGGATCATCAGGGGTGCCATTAAGTTTTCCTCGCTTCAAATAAACCTTGACGCATTTGTCTAGCCCAAATTCCATTCCAATTTCCTTAGTATATCGTTCGACAATCCCCAGAGCTAGATGCAGTTCCTCTCTGTTTTTAGCATAGATCTTAAGATCGTCCATGTAAAATATATGAGTGACCTTGTACTTTCGATCTACAGGTTTGCCGCACAAGTACCCTTCGGAATGGCGCAGTGCTAGAGATAGTGTCAATAATGTAAGGCAAAAGAGGAGTGGGCTCATGGTGTCGCCCTGAAAGACAACTCTCTGATACGTGACCTTATTAGTTGTCACACGATTTTTTCCAGATGAGATAGTAAATCTGGTTTTCCAAAGCGGCATCAATCTCTCTATGCACCCAACTATTTGCGGAT
>NC_046660.1:91078816-91094343 GCF_010883055.1 Belonocnema kinseyi | reverse complement strand
TCGTCCATCGAAAAGGTTTCGTCCATCCTTGTAGAGCACCGCATGCAAGGATAAGGCTGCGTACTCTGAGACGTCGCCCGGTATCCCGGAGTCACCGTTCTAGACACCTCACCCAGGTGCCATTCAGCTTTCGACACGGTTTTCACACCTCCGCTTGAGAGTTAATTCCTTCGGGACTACTCCTGGACAATTGTCCGCCACTGTAAATTTATTTTTGTAACTATATTCAGTAGAAACCCTTGGTACAGGGACCCTCTATCCGCAACCCAAGGACGCGTTTGGTGGCTTTGTCATGGGCCCTTCGGTTTGATTCTAGAGAAATCAAAACCGAACCGAATGGTAGCAGAGCTACCATTATATATATATATATATGTAACCTTTTCGTTTTTTATTTATTCGCATTCGAAATGGAGATGAAACTGAACATTCAGAATAAACTTAGATTATACGAGCAGACGAGCATCCACTCTGAATTGATGATATACACCAAATTCTCGCTTTCAGTCTAGTGTCAGGGGTTGCCTTCAAATAGCCTTGCACTGATTCCGGGGGGATCGAAACATAAACATTGAGGGCAGCCTGGCTCGTTTTCAATTGGAATATATATCTAAATATAAAATGTCGCGACCGTTCTCGCCCTGCTCCCCTGAGAAACTGTGTGAACCAGCAGTTGTAGGAAGGCTGAGAACGGGGTGACTGAAAGTGAGAGTTTGCTGTACCTGCTATCTGCGTCTCCTAATTCAATTTTAATGACCTTTAATCTGAGTAAAGGCATTTTAATTTCGAGTTGCTTTTATGATAGAATTTGTTTGATCAAAATAAGTGAAAATAGAGGCTTATGCTCGTTTTATAAAAGGAGGTAAAGAAACCAGAAAGCAGCTTTGTTGATACCTGCTTGAAATTTCGGAACATCCTATAGATATTTAGCTTTAAATGCCAAGCGAGAAACTGAAAGTGGCACCGTTTGGGGAAGTTTCCCTGAGAAGTAGGTTTCAATAGTTGTTAGTTACTGTAAGAGCATCCCACTTGTGGCTAAGCAAGTTAAGCAATATTCGTATATTAGATTGTGTGTCGGGCTACCAAGTTAGGAATGATATAGAACTGTTTTAGTGAATAAATAAAATTATATCTCACTCTTTGACATGTGTTTGTTATCAAATGCAAGGTGACTATTAAGCGGAAAACGCGGGAATAATTCTGGAATTTCGAGCACAGGGAAAAGGCTGGGAATTTTGTATTACATTTTTATACAAATAATTATTATTATCGCAGTCTTTCTGGGTATTGTTACTTAAGTTATTGAAAACATGTATAAAAGATTCGAAATATATTAAAGATGAACACATATACCAAAAAATATCTGAACGCATATTTTCAATTTCATGTACAGAGTTCTAATTATTATTAGGCACATGAGACAAATATTTACTAGTAGTTTATTGTTAAAATTTCCTGATGAGCAGGTCTAAATAGACTGTAAAACATGTTGGTTAACCATAGTTTAAAGAAGGCGAAAAAAATTAGGAAAAGAGAGTGAGGTCGTTTTAGTTGTCTCTTCATTTTTCTCACTCTTCATTTTATTGTGGCAAGCAGGGAAGTTGAATAAAAGAACGTTATTGTGTAAAATGTTCAGTTTTATTAAAATAGGAAGGCAATATTGTAAAATTTCTCAATAAACTAACCCACCATATTTGGAAGTTCCAGATACAAAATGGAAACGCAAGAATTATTAACAAGCCTACTTATTATCTATTTCACCTAACTTTGAGCTAAAGTTAGATTCTGAGATCCGAGAATAATGAAATAAGTATTATCAGTTTTTTTTCAATGTTATACGAATATTATTTTCCTAAGATTCTTGACAAAATTTAAAAAGTTTCTTAAAGATTTCAAATGTTTGGAACTTTGCAAGAAATTAAAAATATTTAATGCATTTTTGCAAATCTTTCTTGAAAATTGAGCTGTTTGCTTGAAAATGCAAATAATTTTGGTTGAAATTTAATCTGCTTTCTTTTAAGATTTGATTATTTGGTTGAAAAATCACCTGCGTTGGTTGAAGATTGAACTATTTCCTTACAAATTCATATCTTTAGCTTGAATTATTAACTATTTGTGTGTAATAGTAACTTTTTGATTGAAAATTAATTTTGTTGATGAAAATTCAAATATTTGCTTGAGAATTAATCTTTTTCGTTTAAAATTTACGTTTTTGTTACAAATTCGTATTTTCAAGCGTGAAAGTAAAATGTTTTTTTTTTAATTCGACTGTTTAACTAGAGAATTCAATTCTTTTATAGAAAATTCATGTTTTTAGTTGAAAATTCGTATTCGTTGGTTGAGAATTTCACTATTTTGTTGAAAATGCAATAGCACCTATATTAATGTCACTTGAAAAATTTGATCCTTTATTATTCGCCTTCAAATATCCTCAGCTTCAGAAGAGAAATCCAAAACGCATTCATGTTTGAGGAAAATAAAAAAAAATTTAATTCATCTTTTTTTTTGATTGAACGAAAATTTTTTGAAATCCTGAAGTAAAATCACAGAAGTAATAAAATGTAGCTGTCACTGTCATAAAAATAATCTTGGAAGAGCGTGAGTGATAACAGAAATAGATAGAGTAAGGCGGTAGGGGGAGGATTACCTCATGCTCTGCTGTAAACTCCACGTTAGTGTTTTTGCAGCGATAAAACATATAAAGTAGTACAACATTGTACAACTGTGTTAGTTCTCCTACTATTTACGCGAATGTGCACATCGCAGTTCCAACAATATGGTTAAATGAGTACATATGACAGGTTATATATGTATACAAATTTCTAAATAAATGTATATGTATATCTATATATTTCCTCCATGTATCTCATTGCCTTTCCATTGCCAAAAAGCGCTTATGCCATTGAAAGCATGTAATGCAGAGGCACTAATGTTGAGCTTTGATGACTCAAAGAGATTTAATTTTTACTTATTAAAAGAATTAATTATGGAAACCCTAAATAAATATTTTTTTGACTCATTTCATTAGTCAGTGCATTTCTACAAGAGGAAATTTAAATAAATGAAGGATAATAAATTTAAAAAATTGAAATTGTTTTATTCCGTTTATAAAAAATTCCATATTGAAAATGTTACAAGATTGTTAACAATGTTAAGTCAACAATGTTATTAGAGTTAGTTAAAGTCTAAAGTTAAGAACTACAATGTTAAGATTCCTAGTCTTTGAATATCAATGGTAGGGGGGAAATGAAAAACTACTACTTGTTTATAAGTCAAACTACTTGATAAAAAATCATTCTAACATTCTTATCAAAAAGACGAAAAATATTAACTAATGACTTTTTTCCGATAAAAAAAAACTGCCAGCGTAATAACATTTACAAAACTTGAAAAAATAAATGAAAATTAACATTTCAAGTCAAACAATACACGATATGAAAAAATCCAAAAGGGGAAAAACGTTGCTTTTCTAATCTATTTTTTGGTTTATTCGTAAACATCACTTTAAAAAATTAAATTTTCAGACACACAACACAAACTACGACAAAAATAATTGGACAAAATTTGTTCACTGAAAAAAGAGCTACAAATTTGTGCCTAATCGTTTTTTGTAGGTTGCGTAGTTTGCGTTTCAAACGTAAAAAATATTATGAACAATAAAAAAAATTAATTTTTGGAAAAACGGCGCAATGTACGAAAAAATTAATCGAAAAAAGTTGTACATCCAGAAAAACATCTATAAATTTGTAATTAATCATTTTTTTATGGCATGCGTAGTTTATTGTGTAAACGTAAAAAATGAAATAAAAAATAAAAAACTTCTAATAGATAAAAGTTGCTCACTCAAAAATAGCTACAAATTTTTCATCGATCATTTTTTTATAGGAAGCGTAGTTTTTGTTTTAATCGTTAAAAATAGCATTAAAAATAAAATAATAAAAAAATTTTGAAACACCACACAAGAGGCAACAAAAATGAAAAAATACAAGCTTTTCACCCAAAATTTATCGACAAATTTGTTATAAACTTTTTTCATAAAACTACATCAAATTTAAAACAATTAAGGGGCTAGTACACAAATAAAGACCCTTTTTCAACAATTATTTTTTTGTAGTAGACTTTATTACATAAAAGTGGGTTTCTCAGCATATTATAGTACATATTTTTAAATGTAAAAAAATTTTTTAAATCTTTTTTTATTGCTTCTCGCGGAGATACGCCAGCCCGAAAAAATCGATTTTCATTCGGCCGCCACGATAACTCCACTTTGGCTTATCCGAAACACAAAATCCAAAAAGATTCTTAAAAATCACATGCGTGGGTATCGAATAAACCTCGATTATTAAAAAATATTAAAAAATGAATTAGTCGTAGAAGTTTTTGTGTTTTTGACCGTTTTTTGCAATCGGCCGGAATCGTGGCCGCCAGCTTAAAAAACACTGTTTCGAGAAAAACGCGTTCAAAATTTAACCCTTCGAAGCACAGCGTATTATATATGATACACAGAATAAATGCAGTTCTGGGCAGTTTATGGGGACTAGAACAGTGAAACTCGCTAATCTTGGGTTTTCGGGGACGCTGAAAACGAGCCCGACGTCAAAATTGCAAAATTCAAAATGGCGGATGCAATATGGCGGACGAAATATATGAAAATTGATCCGATATGCTACATGTTTGCTACTCGGTGGTTTTCAGGGTCGCTGAAAACGAATCGAACCTCAGAATTGAAAAATTCAAAATGGCGGATTTAATATGGCGGACGAAATATATGAAAATTGATCCGATTTGCCTGATGTTTGCTACTCGGGGGTTTTCAGGGTCGCTGAAAACGAATCGAACCTCAGAATTGAAAAATTCAAACTGGCGGATTCAATATGGCGGGCGAAATATATGAAAATTGATCCGATTTGCTTGATGTTTGCTACTCGAGGGTTTTCAGGGTCGCTGAAAACGGATCCAAATGACTAAAAAACCCGCACTAATACTACCGGATAAGTACTAAAGAATTGTTCAATTCGTTTTTCAGGACACGTTTTTTTGATCTCGTGGCGCCAGATCGAGTTCACGGAGCCCGACCTTAAATTAAAAGTTGGTTCATGCATATCGCGCGTTACGAGCGCTTGGGGGGGGGGGGGGCTCGCGGCATATTTCGGTTTTCAGACACTTTCAGCGCGCTTTGTAACAAATGTTGGTTTCTATCCTATTTTTAAATGTATATAGTGACCAAAAATGAGAAAAAAAATGTTTGGATTTTTTGAAAAATTATTTGTGTACTAGCCCCTTAACTTTAAGAAAAAGCGACACAAGCTATGTACCATAACATTTTTTTAACAAATTTTTTCGTCTGAATTACATCTACAAATGTTCATAGAACCACTTTACGCCAGGATTCGTATTTTTTTATTAAATCGCAAGAAATTAAATTGAACATACACAAATTAAATTTGTGGAAAAAAGACCCGAGTTGGAATACAAATATTTCATAACTAAAGTATTTTGTTATAAGGTGTCCTTTTTTTAAATTATAAAAACAAGACAATGAAAATACATTTGTTTCAATACCAGTGCGTATTATGAATTGCAATGATATAAATTTATAGAAAAGATACATTTTTCGGGATAGCTGAAGGATAGCAAAATAAGGAAGAAATATTAAAGTAATCATGATAAGTAAATTTTTTAAATTTATTTTGCAATATCTGAATGAAGCAGTAACAGACCGAGGTACAGAAATAAATTTAATATAAGTTTGATGTAATGGTGTGGAACATAATGTAGAAAAGTTCACATTTTGGACAAAATCAAGTGCGAAGCACGAAATACACGATGAGAATGTGTTCGCTACAACTGAAGAATCTTTAGAAAAAGAGAATTCACAATCACTAAATTACAATTGTCGATGCTTTGACCTTGAATTTTAAAATATCTGTGACAAATGTGGGGTAAGTACAAAGACTATGTCGCAGCTCGATATAAATACATTATCAAGTGCGAAACGCGAGATAAATATATTACCAAGCACGAACTACTGTTTATTAATTAATACTATTAATTATTAATATTCTGTTAATAGTGTAATATTATATAAAAGATTTGAGAGGATGGAATAAATAACCAGTGTTTAAAAAGTGGAAATACTTTGTTAAAAATGTAGTTTTCTGGTTAAAGGTTCATCTCTTTACTTTAAAATTGAACTATTTTATGCAAATATATATTTTTAAGTTTAAAATTAATTTTTGAAGTGAAACTTCTTCTGGGACGAGAGTGAATTGAAACAAAACGATCTACCGATCGACCGACCCGACAGGGTAAGCAAAGCATGTTGCTCTCTCTATTTCTCTCTCTCTCTCTTAGTACTTTCATGCCATGCGATCTTCTCAAAACTCATAATGTTTCGAGGGGGCCATCACTACGAAATCTAGAAATCTTAAAACTGTGAATGCGGTAATATGTATTTAAGTCTTATTAAAGACTTCCAAGATTTCCTTGAAATTACTGGGAGTTCCGAGATTATTGACTCTGCTCGCAATCATAACTTACCCACACTTAACCAAAGATTTCCAAAGTTTCTCACGAATGCTAGATTGCTGAGAGATTTCCAAGAATTCTACTGAGAATTTGTTTAGGATTTATCGCTCAGCAATCTAAGATTTCTTAGTGAGTAACCCCTCGTAATGATTCCTCACAAAAAATTTCAAAATTAATCCATCAAAGTTTCACTTCTGCCCTGTACCCCCACTGCCATATACTAGGTTTTAAGTGAAAATTCAACTTTTTTATTTTTTGTTAAAAATTGATATTTCTTAGTAAAAGATTTATCATTTTGGTTAGAAAATTCATATTTTCGGGTTTGAAATTCGTACCTTCATTAAAAATTTAATATTTTTTTATAGAAATATCAACTATTACATTCTTTGTTAAGGATTTATATTGGAAAATTGAAACTTCAACTCTTTGGTTAAAAATCAAACTATGTTGTCAAAATTCTATTTATTTTGTAGAACATTTAATTTTTCGCTAGAAAAATCGTTGAAAATTCGTTATTTTTAGGTTTCGTAGCCCCGCACAGAAACCATTGCAGTTTCTGTCGGCATAAGCCGTTTTTTGTAAGTGCACAGGGCCTACTTTATTAATTTTTTGTTTAAATATCACTTATTACATTATTTGTTGAGAATTAGTCTTTTCCTTGGAAAATTTAACTTTTAGGATTGAAAACTAAACAATTTGGATACAAATTTCACTAATTTGTAGAAAATTCGTCACTTCTTCTTTAACTTTCAACTATTTGTTTGTATATGGGTCATTCCACGGGGGATTTTCCCCCTACATTTTTTTTGCGTGAAATCTTTTTTTTCATTCTTTGCTGAAAAACATTTATTACGTATTTTTTAATTTCAATATGATATGCAAAATTTCGGAGAAATAAAGTTTTGAACATTATTGTTTTAAGAAAAGTGATCGTCTTAGCTTTTTTATAACTAAAAAAGTATTTATCAAAAAATTTCAAACATTTTATTTAATATGCGATTGCTCCCGAACTTCGAACAGAAATATACTGAAAAATTTCTCCATTAAATTTTCATAAATAAATTACGCATTTAAGCTTGCAACAGCTTCAGCTAAAAATTCATCATTCAATAAAAATTCATTTCTCCACTTTGAAATTATTACAGTATATTTTGGAATGTGTCAGGAATATTAAATCACAAAAAAGTGAAAAAATTAGGTACCTTCTTAGCAATTTCTATTTGTTTATAAGAATGCCTAATTTATTTATGAAAATTCAATGGAACAATTTTTTAGTAAATTTCATTTCGAAGTTCGGGATCAACCGCATATTAAATAAAATGTTTGAAATTTTTTGATAAATATTTTTTCCGTTTTAAAAATGCTAAGACGATCACTTTTCTTAAAAAGATAATTTTCAAAAATTTATTTCTCAACAATTTTGCATATCATATTAAAATACAAAATACTGATTAAATATTTTTCAACAAAGAACGAAGAAAAATATTTCACGCAAAAATGTAGGAGGTAAATTCTCCGTTGAATGACCCATATGCAACTGTTTGGTTAAACATGAGTTTTATTGTAGAAAATTCAATTACATGGTTGAAAATGCAATTCCTTTTTTCTTTTTAAGTTTAATCTTTTTTGTATGAAAATTTGACTATTTAGTTGGAAATGCATCTTGGTAAGTATAAAATTCAAGTATTCATTTAGAAATTCAAGTACGTGGTTAACAAGACCATTATTTGGTGGAAAATTGAACAAGTTGGTTTAAGTAACTTAAAATAGATAGAATTTTAAATTCAGATTACAAATCATTCTTTCTCCGATTACTTACCCCTGTTTTTATTTCGAATTAAAAATATTGAACATAACCTCAACTTGACTGGATATATCATCTGATCGACATTTCATACTTGTGTAAGAAAGCTAATTTTTATTTACGGATAAAAAACTAAAAGTAATTTCAAGCTCTAATTTCAAAGTTATTTAGCATGCCTCTTCCGTGGGGAGTACTATACTAATCTAATCTCCCTCGAACTGACAAAATCGGGAAAAACTGTTTGCCTAAAGAACTCTAATATTGAATAAGATTTTGAATGATTAAGAAACGTTATTTAGATAAAAATAATGTGCTTTTTCATATTTTGCGATAAAAAATTGATTTTTCAAAGAATTTCTATTAGAAAATGGACTTGCGATGTTATACTAGTCGCGGGACACTGTGTATTCATTGGCTGTTCCGAACTTACCCGAATTAGCCGGGACTTATTTCTCGTGGATTTCCGATCAGAGTCTGAGCTAATTCACAAGTCTGAAACATACATGAGGGCAAGCGATTCTTTTTGTTTGTAAATTCGGTTCTTTTTCATGTGTTTGCTGATGACGTATTACATGCCTTGTACAACTTTTAGGACACACATAGTGCTTTGCGTATCCTTTTCTGTCGTATTTTTCAACTTTTTCGACTTCCTCATTTATAAACAATCGTTGTTTGCAATTAATATTAATGAGTAATAATTTTTATTAACGCAGTTAGATGCAGCTTTCTCTTACGAATGCAATGATACCAAAAACTCATTTTTGATAAAAATGTCAGTTATGTATCTTTTTAGTTTGGACGATAGTATAAAGAAGAAATATGAGAAAAAAAGTTGATAAAAATCTAAGAGTGCAATCAAATAATTTGCAGTTTTATTTTTGTGAAATAATATATTCTAAACAATAGTGAAAAATTGTATAAAACATTTAAGAGAATAAAACAAAATACCACTGTCATAAAATGTTTTATGCTTTCTATAAAGTGCTCAAATGACCAGACAACAATTGTATGGAACTGTGAAGCATGCTTTGCACTTGCTCTACACTTGTGAATTTAAAACAATTTTTTAGCTCTGAATCTGAAACGCTTTCATGCCTGCTATTCCAGAACGAGCAGAAGCTATCTTTTTCCTAAAACTTTGTAAGCAAACTTCACTTTTTAGAACTTTACCTTAAGAACTTTCCGAATAAAGCGACTGATTGTCAGAAGGAAACTTTAGTCTCAACAAAATAAAATAGAATGAGATACAGAAAGCAGTTTCTTACTCATATATAGGCTTAGAATAAGATACCGAATACAATTTTATAGAGAAGCTTTGCGGTTCTTCTGTTGATATAGAAGAATTTATTTTTTTAAATTCTGTGCAGGTTTTAGTGACAGGGAATATTCCATAAGGAATAACCCTCTCACCGTACACCTCGTGCCAGAACTCGTAAGCTGTACACGGGTGCGAATTGGGATTTTACGATTTCAGCAGCTGATTTATAGATGAAAAAAATGTTTGAAACGTATAGATTGGTACATGGTTTAAGGGTAAAATTTTCCGTAGAATACACTGCTGAAATTGAGATTGACGAAAATATACGTTATGTTTTAAAAAAATTGTTATAATCAAATTATGTTTTTTTAAAGTGATTTTTTTCTTTAAAATACTGTATTCTTTGTATTTCAATAAAATTCAACAAAAACAACGCGATTTCTTAGTATAAACCTTGCATTTGAAGAAAAAATATATAAAATTAAGTGAATCATACGAAGTATTTTTTCCGTACTCCCGAAGTTACTATATTTTCGAAAAGGGAATTTCGTGATTTTAGAGTGGACAAATCAGAGTGAATTTGTTAAATAATAATAAAATGCAATGAAACACTTTATTTATCATAAAAAATCTGTGAAGTAGTTGAAAAATACACACAAATAAACTGTTTAAAATTAATTTTTGGCAAAACGTTCGCATTCAACACAAATAGCTTCACGATGATCATCGCACATTCTACGCATCCTAATTCGAGAAAGCTACTGCTGTACTGCTTTCGCACTTCGCAGATTATAGTTTCAGGCACTCATTCTGAAATATTAATAAATATATAATAATTGGTCATTATTATTGATTATTATTGAAAATACATTACAAAAATGTACAAAAATGTCATCAATATCCAATTTATTTATGATGGTGATTGCATGCAACAATCTGTTTTCTCTTAAATTTAATTTAATAAACGTAATAGAGTCTGCTAATATCGTAAAAATGATTAAATTTAATTGCTTTTAATGAAAATGTAAGTGAACCACACCAAAATCCACGACTTTTATATGCATGCGTCGACAACGATTCTGCACATACAATCCGTACACAGGTGCGAATGCGCACCAACTCACTACGAACCAACTTACTACTTCCACAGATAAGTCAAAACTGGCGTGTACTCAATGGCAGCAGATGCTCAAAGGGTCCCCCATATTTGTCATAGTGAAGATATACCGGGGAAAAGCGAATACAGAAAATGCTAGCAACTTGAAAATTTTGCTGCTGCGAATTCGCACCCGTGTACGGTGATAGGAATAATATTAATACTCGTATAAAAAGTGACTCGCTGTAGGATATGTTGATTAAAACAAATATTATTACTTCTTTTCATCATTTGTATTGGATAAAAATGGTAATTCATTAATAAATTCGACAAATGAAAGGAAATACAGGAAAAATCGGATACTGTGCCGGGCTTAGGGCTGGCGGTGGTGGGGAACAAACCCGATTGAGTTCTGCTCCGCTTTTATTTGGTTACGCCTAAGTGACATTCGCACAATCCACTATATATGATGTAAAATGATTCCAATGTTTGAAATTTAATTCGAACTTGTTTTTTTTTAAGTTGAGTTTGAAACGTTGAACATTTTGGAACATTTTTGGACGAAAATAATTAAATTTTGAATGCCTACTTCTAAAATCTTCTCATTTTGAAGGCTTGAATTTTAGAAACTGTCTTAATTATGTATAATTATCAAGTCTTTGAATTTCTTATTCTACGAAATCGAAGAATTATAATAAAAAAAAAAACAATTTTGTGCGTTTCAGATTAAAACCAAACCATTTAGAGTATTTAGGCTATTTAAAATCTAAAATTTTAAAATTAAAAATTAGCTATCAACGCTTTAAACATGAAAATTATCAATTTAAAAAGATTTAATAGGAAAATTATTCTGATATTTTTAATATTTGAATTTCAAACTGTTATCGATTCGGGAGAATTTCAATTCAAAATCTTTGAATGATTGGGGCTATTAATTACAAATTATTGTAATTATAGTCAAATAAATGTTTGCGTCAGATAAATTTTATCGTTCGTCGGATAAATTTGATCTCTCGTCAGATAAAAATTTGATCTTTTGCCAGATAATCGTGCTGCAGCGTTTTTATCTAATTTAAAGATAAAATGTATTCCCGGGGTTCACTGTGTTTGAGTACTTGCAAAATATAATAATCTGAATAGATTGGTTCAGAATCATCCATAAAAAAATGCAAAATATTAATAGCTCAATTGAATTTCGTTTTATTTTAATTTCGAGGTAATTTTTATTGTATATATTGCATGCTCTTTTGCATATTTGCATACTGAAATAGATTTGAAAATTAACTTTTTTTTTAAACTTCGTATTGGGTAAATTAGAGTAGTTTATAAAACGAAGCTTGTACATGATTAATTAAGAACACAATTGTCTGCGTTGTTTCCATAGAAGAAATCTATTCTTGAAATATTGTAAGAATTTCCAAGCCGATGAATAATATTAATTTTTCAGTGGATTCTTCAGTTTTTGTTAAACCTTATACTGCACACACATATGTTGAAAATGATGTGACACTTGGGAATGTATGAAAGCATTGAAAAAGACCTATTGATGTTTGCAGGGCTCATCTATAGACTACACGATGTCAGGCTTGCTAGATATATTAACAATACTTGGATTTGAATATATTACTTGAGGTTGCTCAACTGACAAGCTTGTCATCCATATTTTGATTTTATAGCTTTAGATATAAGGAAGAACTACGTAGAAATATAATAATTTAAACATTTTTTTTTTAGGAAAATATAAATATTCTTATTGATAACAATATTCAACCTGTCCAAGTTACAGGGATCTCTGACTATGCGTATTGGAAGGTTCTATTTCGAAGAGCAGAAATTGAAAGGTTCTGTTTCGTATTTTGAACTGTCAAAGTTCAGAATCGGATATAATTGTATTTGGAACACCAGCGCTCCACTTTATAGAACCTTTTAATTAAGATGTCCTTAGTTATAAACTGCCAACATACTTGTTCTGAGAAAAAACTTTGTCATTTGGACTCGTCGATATAATTATTATTACTGAGATTTTGATTAAAAAACAGAATAAGTTAAGGGTGATTTTCAAATGTAGGGCTCAAGATTAAAAAATAAAAAAGTCAAAACTTGAACCCTTTTGAGAATTTTTGGATTATTTAAGATTGCAAAATTGAAATGTTTAAATTTTTCAGCTCACACTGCTCAACGTACATCTTAAAATTCAAACATTTAAAATTTTAAAAATTTCGGAATTAATCAAACAGAGATGGAAGAGTGGCTCGATTGAAAAATATTAATTTTTTTCCAGATCAACTTTAAAACCAAGCGCGACAGTCACTGTGTGTTAGTTCGTGTTCTTCTATAAAATTTCTAAATTCTGTTTTTTAAAACGGTTGTTTATAAAAAAAATTCAAACAACGAAAAAGGTATAATGTTAAAGCGTTAAAATGAAACAACTTTAAATTGAAGTAAAAAGTTTAATTATTCAATTTTTTGCGCTTAAAAATGAAAAAATTTAGTTTTTATTTCAATATATGGAGGCGTGTTCAGAAAATAACGGGAATTTTGAAATTTAGCGGGTTTGGAGAGTCACATTGCCAAAGAAAAATTTTCTTATGTTGGTATACATACCCATGAAGTATGATAAAATGTTCAGCTGCATTTATTGTTTACTTTATCTGTGGCAGCCGCTAAGATTAGACGGGTTTTTATGAGCTCGGAGATTTTCGTTTGTTAAAAGAAATGGATCAAAGAATTTGTGAAATGTTAACAGAGGCCTATAGTGAGTCTGCTATGAATAAAACAAGAATTTACGAGCGGAATAAGTGTTTCGAAGATGGCCGTGAAGACGTTGAAGATGACGAACGCCCCGGCGCATCAACAACTGATGAAAACGTGGAGAAAGTGAACGAAATGCATCATAAATTCTTGCCATGAGGTCAAACGGTCAATTAGGAGTACTATCTACAAGTTCAACGCCGTTTAAGTTAAGCAATATTGTAACGATGCCCCAGCCTCCATATTCGCCAAACATGGATCCGTGTGACTTTTTCCTATTTCCAAAAATAAAGAGATACTTAAAAGGCCGTCATTTTACAAGCATAGATGACATTAAAAGCGCATCGCTGAAAGAACTAAAGGCTATCAAAAAGATCGAGTTTGAGAAGTGTTGCAAGGATTGGTAGAAGCGCTGGCACAAATGCATAATATCTAATAGAGACTATTTTGAAGGCGACAACATTAATGTAGACGAATAAATAAATACTTTTTTCAAAAAACGAATATTCCCATTATTTTCTGAACACACCTCGTATAAGATGTTTTTTTAGGATCAGATTTTTACCCTCAATTTTAAACATCGCGATAAAAAGTACAAGCTATGTTATTTCCAAGCGGGTGTAGTTCGCGTTGTAATTATTGCAATCGATATTTAACAGGTGCGGTCAGTCTCGATATGAACGTACTTGAAAATTATTAGCTGCACATATTTGATTCATAATAATGGGTCATTGCCATGTTCTTTTGATTTTTATTCATCACAATATCTACCCTTTTGGTTATGTATTTCTACGACATACAATAAATAACAATAAAGTAGAACAATTGAAATATTAATTTTTTAATAAAAATTAGTAAAAGTCCTCGTATAGAAAATAATTTTAGTTTCTAGTAGATTCTTTTGCATCATTTTATTTAAACTAGAAGGTGACATTAACAATAATTTTGCTTTAAAATACAATATTTTTGCTAGAATTCGGACACTTTTACCAAATTTTACAGGTAATATTTTTAAAAGAAAGTTGCAGTTTTCCCGATAATGTACTTTATTTCAATTTATCATTGAATTGAAAGTAGATTTCCATCAGGGTATATTTTATAAAAACTATTCTAAACCTTCATAAAATTGCTACATTAAGATTTACTGGAATTAAAAAAATTCTTTTTTACTTTCTTGAAGGAACTAATTTCTTTATATAAATACAGAATGATTATCATTACTTAAAATTCGATTTTTTTTCAATTAAAGCGTCGATAAGATATTCCTAAGAATATTGATTATTTCAGACAACAAATGGTTATTTTTGTTTTTAACTGTCAATCTCGCATTTGATCGAGCGTATCTTTTAATGAGAAAAAAGTATCTACTCAAAAACATCTAAGATGTAAAAGCCTGGCCGAGTATAATTAAATGAAGTCGTGAAATCAAAGTTTGACAAGTAAGAGGAAAATATAAGTAAGATTAACTGCTTACGAGTATTTAAAAATGTTTTTCTTGAAGGTTCTTTTAGAATCTAAATGTTGATAAAATTATGGAAATTATGGAAAATTGTTATTTTTTGGAAAATTATTAGCCCACACCTACACAGTTAAAATTATACGTTAATCAGTCCAGTAGCTTTTGCTTTAGCCATGCGGAAAGGATGCCCGAATTTTTTTTTACATAAAAATACTAAAATTCCATAAATAAATAAGGTTTTCATAAATTCCACAAATAGAGCAGTGGAAATGAGTACTGCGCATGTCTAGTTAAAGTTAGGTGCTAATCGGTATCGGTACCATAGAATTTGCTATAAACGTGCCCAAGCAAAAATTCTTCGACTTGGTTTCCACTTTAATTGCCCCCAATCAAGATATGCTGAGGTCGAAAAGTTTAACTTGAGCATGTCTCAGTTTTGAGACCGAGACAGACTTCAATTTATGTCTTGAAGACTCAAAGTCGCTCAGTGATTCCCAAGGAATAGTTCCTTCGACATGGAGCCCCTTCCCTGGGAGGACATTGACCTCTTTTGAGTAGAACTACAGTTTAAGGTGGGTTTTGAGCCACCAGAGCCCCGGTTTAAAATACATAGAAAAATTTCCATTGGTACCGG
>NC_046660.1:91075961-91078716 GCF_010883055.1 Belonocnema kinseyi | reverse complement strand
ATTAATTTATTTACGGATTTTCGTTTCTAGTATACTTGTTTTACGAGGATACCCAAAAGGTTGTTTGCTTTTACGTATTTCTAACCGCTTAGGAGATCTTTCTAGAAAGTTACAATTTTAAGTTTTGTTACGAAAAATTGTAAGGGTTACACTCGTTCAGACCCACAATTTCTGAATTTTTTTCTTAAAAATAACTAATTTAATAATTAGAAATTATTCATTCATCAATTTTAATCTCATTTCTGAGTCGAAAAAGATTCGTCTTGAGACAAGTTTGCGCCGAACATCTCAGCCATGACAAGGCTCATCTTAAGACAAGCAAACGTCGTCTTAGACAAAACCACGCTCGACTTTAGACAAGCAAACGCCGTCTTACCTCTTCTAACCATAAAAGTAAGACGAAGGCTTATGTCTCGACAAATTTTTGGACGCAACCAGACATCGATGTCTTGGAGACGAACTCAAGACATCGCCAAGTAGAATTGAAGTCAAAACATTTTTACTCGGGTGGGCAAAAAAAAAAGAAATTGTTCTCATTTTCAAGATCCTTACCATTTTTCAGCTAATATAGGTATAATAAATTCCTGAGAAATAGCACAGTTCTCAAGATTTGAACATTTTAAAGTTTTTTTTTTATCAAACTCAATTCTTCACAAAATTCATGACTTGCATTTTACGGCTCTTACCCATATTTTATTAGGATCGATTAAGAGTTGCGACTTCAATCAAAGAAAAGTTGAAACCCTATAGTTTTCTCAAGAAAATAGATCTGCGGATTTTTTGTTATTGTACTTGGCATCTAGCAACTCTAATGAAATAGAAATTCGCTTTCTGAAGTTTCAAATAACTTCAGAATCTATAATAGCATGAAATTCAACTTGGAACCTGGAACTTCTGAAAAGTAATAGCAGGAAGAAAAGTTAAATGAGCCGTGTTAATTTAAATAATTCCAGGTTTCTGAAGCAAACCATCACAACGCAAAAGCAATTAACCTTCCTAAAACGAGGAATATTTCAAGCCTGAATTGATGAGATTCACTATTCACTCTACAACCACCTGCATAAAGCGCTTTAGGTTGAAACTTTATTATACCACACTATACAGATTAATGTGTTAAGTGTTGGATATTCTGATATATACAATGTATACCCGAAAATACCTTTAAGCTTAGGTGATTGATATAAGTTTAATTACATTATAGCATGGCCCTTCAGAATAATGCTACCAATATCAAAGCATCACGGCATAGTACGCGCACAACCCCTTACAGGTCTACTCGCATATTATATAGCTTCGATCGCGAGCATACGCGAGAGAATGGGATATATAAAGTGGGAGTTTATCCTGATATTGCCTCGCGTTTTCCTCATAAGCTCTAGAGCGTGGCCGCAAATATATAAATATGTTTGTTGAAATTACATCTGTTATATTTTTTAGAGGAAAAAAATATATATAAAAAGAAAAAGTTAAAAGAGAAATTTTATTTTTAAACTTTTGTTAATTCGAACCACCACTGACATTTCCGTATTATGCAGTAATAGGTCCCTGAGATATCTTTTGCTCAAAAGGTCGAAAAAGTCGCCTGATGATGATCTTGTACATTATCTGTAAAGAGATTAAATTTCTTAAAAGTAAAAAGAAATCAGATTTAATGCTTTCACGATGATTCATTTTGATAAAAAGAAATATTTCGGGTTTCACTCGTGTAAAAAATTACGAATTTTTTGCCGACGTTTCGTGAATATTGCAGTTCACTTCTTCAGGGCTAACCTGAAACTAAGTTATCAGGTCATGTTCTTCATAGGTATACTCTCTACGATGCCTGTGATTGTCCAGAGCGCCCCACCGTAGGGACTATCTCTTTTTATTAAAAACAAATCGTCCGATCAAATGAAAACTTCTCTCCGTCAATTGTTACAAAATTTCGATTTTTAAAAGGAAATTGTCCAGACTTTTCATTTGTAACGCAGTAACTACGAACTCCGATTTTTTTATTCATGCTTAAGACCCATTCTTATAATTAAGGAGTAGGAAATTTTGAACGGAAACCCTGTTCCCTACTACATCCGGGTATGCTCTTTCAGAATCTGAGCTCCAAATTAAAATATCTCACCTCGAAAATTCA
This sequence comes from Belonocnema kinseyi, assembly GCF_010883055.1. Taxonomy (NCBI): domain Eukaryota; kingdom Metazoa; phylum Arthropoda; class Insecta; order Hymenoptera; family Cynipidae; genus Belonocnema; species Belonocnema kinseyi. The sequence goes on along the minus strand of NC_046660.1, from coordinate 91,076,591 downwards.
ACATTGAGACTTTTATGTAAAAAAATATTAACATTTTGAGCAAAAAAATGTTTCATGATTTTTTTTCACATTGAAATCGCGAGAAAACTTCACACTTTCCTCAATGATCGGTGCACAAACATCGTAAAGCTTACCCATGTACTTTTGGTTTTCATTATAAAAGGCGTTACCATTTTCAAAATGGTGATTTTTCACTTGCAAATTTTGAAAAAATATAGGTGTTTGGACGCTTCACTCAGATTCTAACGAATATTTATGAAATTTAAGAACAGTTTTCCTCATACTCATGAATTTTTTCAAACTTTTCCCATCGCCCCTTGCATAAGAAATAATGTTCTAAACCTGACTATTCTTAAATGTACCCGAAAATCCTTTCTTTTTTACATTTTTCAGTCTGCAAAGCATAAATTTTTTTTCATAAACGTCTACATATCTTCAAGCTCATCCGAGTAAAAATTGTTTGTCTTGAGTTCGACTTGCATTGCCCCCAATCAAGACATGCTAAAATCGAAAAGTTCGACTTGAGTATGTTTATAACTTCGAGTATATACCTGTCCTAACAAAAAGGGTCATTCTGACTGTCATAAAAGCCAAACTTTGTTAATAATTAAACAATCTTGTATATTTTAA
>NC_046660.1:91064176-91075861 GCF_010883055.1 Belonocnema kinseyi | reverse complement strand
AGGGCACGGCTGCATGCTCTGTGGAGCGAGAAACACCTGGAGCTATCGCACTTTTCGCAGCAACTTCTGCGAAACCATGCTGAACTACTCCGTAAAAGGGGCAAAAAGGGAACAAGCCGGCAACAGAGAAAGAGAGGCGACACTAAGACCAACTGCGGGCAGGCGTCCAATAAAGGAAGAACGATGCTTTATGGCCCGGAGAAACATCAACAGCAAGGTTTCTCTCAAGCCTAAAGATCTGGCTGAAATGGATGACGAGCTCCGTGGACATTTTTCCGAAGAATCCGACCTCTGGGCTATCAATTATTGTGTGTATAATGCAGCGAGAGCTTTGGCCGATGCGAACCGTAAAACAAAACCTTCGGTTGATCATAAGACCAAAAGATGAATGCATAAACTTGCCATAAAGATAGGCTGGGCAAGACAGTACGCGTCCCGCATTCAGTGTGTGATTGACTACATCACATCTGGCAGGAAATTTACCCCAAGGTTCGAAAGTTCGCGCGCGAAGTCCGGACCCGTTATCACAAACTTAACAAGTCAAAGCTGCTGACCATCAGGCTGCATATTTTTAAGAGAATACGGATACTATCTGACGCTAAGAGAAGTCTAGAGCGGAGGGAGAGGTGGGTCAGAGAAAATCAACAGTTTCTCTCTGACCCATCTCGACTCTTCCAAGACCCTCCAGTTACTGTCGATCACCCGCCCAAACCAGAGGAGGTCGAAGTATTTTTGAGAAAAGTCTACGGAGTGCAGCATAGACTAGACGAAAACTCAGAAAATATAAATTGCTTCAAGGAGCTGTGTGATGCCCTCACAACACTTGATTAAGAATGCCCACCCATCACTACCGAGGAGGTGAAAAAAGTATTAAGAGGGATGAAGAACTATTCCGCACCGGGTCCAGATTGTATCAAAACCTTCTGTTGGAAGAAGTTTCCTTCAACACATCAGCATTTGGCCCGTATTTTGACCTCATATTTAAAGTCGGAAGAGTCGATTCCGGAGTGGTTGGTGGAAGGGCGCACAATACTCCTGCCGAAAATAGGCAACTTAGCTGATCCGAAGAATTACAGGCCAATCACTTGTCTGAACACACTGTATAAGATATTCACAGTTATCCTAAAAGATAAGATTGTTCGGGCAATTGAACCTGTGTGGCAAGAAATGTATGAACAACGAGGCTCAAAGAAAGGCGTAGCGGGATGTCGGGAGAACCTGCTAATCGATAGATTTGTCTGCAAAGATGCAGCATTCTACCAGCGTGACCTATCGATGGCCTGGATTGATTATCGAAAAGCTTTCGATTCGACCTCCCATAGTCTTATCATCTGTCTTTTGGAAAGCATAAAGGTTCATCCGCAAATCACTAGGTGCATAGAGAGATTGATGCCGCTTTGGAAAACCAGATTTACTATCTTATCTGGAAAAAATCGTGTGACAACTAACAGGGTTACCTTTCAGAGAGGTGTCTTTCAAGGCGATACCATGAGCCCACTCCTGTTTTGCCTTACATTATTGCCACTATCTCTGCCACTTCGCGATTCCGACGGGTACTTGTGCAGCAAACCTGCAGATCGAAAGTACAAGGTCACTCATGCATTTCACATGGACGATCTTAAGATCTATGCTAAAAACAAAGAGCAACTACATCTAGCTATAGGGATTTTCGAATGATATACTAAGGAAATTGGAATGGAATTTGGGTTAGACAAATACGCCAAGTTTTATTTGAAGCGAGGGAAACTTAATGGCATCCCTGAAGATCCTGAGCTCGTTGATAGAAGCGCTATACGACACCTTTACGCTGGAGAGACTTATACATACCTGGGCGTGCCACAGAGCCGCATTCAGGATGTTACATCTATAAAGGATACTCTCCGAACAGATACAAACGTCTCATCCGGAAAATTTGGTCTTTCGAACTGTCGGCGAAGAACAAAGTATCTGCAACGAACATGCCTGCCGTCCCGGTAGTACTCTATTCATTTGGAGTAGTTCCATGGACGAAGAACGAACTCAGATCCCTTAATATCGGGACAAAAAAGGTTATGCACATGAACAAAAGCATGCATCTTAAGTCTTCTATTCCGCGACTGTACATCGCACGACGTCAAGGTGGTCGTGGAATATTGAGTCTTGAATGTCTTCACAACAGGATTATTCTGGGTACGGCACATAGAGTCGCAAATGGAAGAGACCCTCTTCTTAAAATGATCAGGAATCGCGAAGAAGTGGGTAAAGGAGCGTTTCTGTATAAAACAGCGGAGGAGGCTGCTTCCACAGAAATGTGGAGGATCAGTCAGTGTCGTGTGAGCTAACGTTTGATTTCCTTAAATCGCCCGGATTGAAGTCTGGTACGGAGAATTTCATTTTGTCATGCCAAGACGGTGTCATTTCCACCTTAACAGACCGTCGCCACATTTTGAGCTAAGACATTCCCGATGATAGCTGCAGGGCGTGCCATGCACACCCCGAGCATTTAGCTCACATGCTATCTAGTTGTCCAACTCCTGCGGGAACGACCTATATCCAAAGGCACAATGCGGCACTAAGATTGCTTTATTACCATCTCTGTCACTCCTACGGCATTCACCTTAATATCGCTCCTCTAAATGCTCCTAGGGAAATTGAGTCAATTGTCGAGAATGGGAAGTGCCGCATATACTGGAACTTTATATTCTCTACAATTGTTTCTGTTGCGCACTCGGGGCCAGACATGGTTCTTCTTGAATTCGGGAAGTGAACCATATTCGTTATCGAATTTCCGGCACCAGCTGATAAAAACATCATAGCTAATGAGAATGAAAAGAAAGAAAGGTATAAAAACCTTATAAGGAGTTGCAACGATTGTACCCGGAATATTCTGATAAACTAATCGTCCTTATCATCGGCGCTCTTGGAGGTGCCAAGCTTTCACACGTTAATAGCCTGAAAAGCATCCCTGCGTGTCAGCAATATGCTAAAACACTTGCGGGAAAAATGCAGAAGGCGGTAGTCCTTGGATCGCTCCGTGTTCTCAGGGTGCATGAAACTTTTGCCGCATCGTCATATTGATTCCGTTACAGACTGTAAACACCTATCTCACGGTCGTGAGACGTGGTTGTGGCTGAAATTTTACCGCGATTTCGCTGAGAGCGGGTGCAATTTTTCAGATTAGCACCCGCTCCCGGCGAAATCCTGCGGTTGTCCTTATGACAAATTTTTAATGTTAAATTTTTAATGTTTGTTTTTACGTATTTCTAACGGGTTAAGAGATCCTTCTAGAAAGGTACAATTTTTATTTTTTTGAAGAAAATGTTGAGGGGTTATACTCGTTCAGACCCACAGATTCTGACTTTTTTAATTAAAAATAACTAATTTATTGATTGCAAATTTATCATTCATCAATTTTAATCTAATTTTTGAGCCGAAAAAGATTCGACCATCTCAGCCAAATCAGGGCTCTTCTTGAGACAAGTAAACGTCGTCTAAGCCAAGAAAAAGCTCGACTTGAGACAAGTAAACACCGTTTTATCTGCCGTGGCTATAAAAGTAAGACGAAGGCCTATATGTCTTTACTCAGTTTTGAGACGCAGCCAGACATCAATGTCTTGGAGATGAATTCAAGACATAACCAAGTTGAACTCAAGTTGAAGCATTTTTACTCGGGAATTTACGTATAACACTGTTAGCTTTCATATGACTACTTTTTTATGGCGTTAGCATTTTTTTGTCTGAGTTGTTCAGCTTTAAACGCAGATCCCTACCATTTTCTCGCCGATAGTAGTGTCATATTTTTAAAAGTTAAGATGGCGGATACAATATGGCAGCCAAAATTTAAAAAAATGTTTGAAACTGAATGCATTTGTCAGTACATAGCTTTTTGGTGTCGCTAAATCCGAATATAGTGTCAGATGTTCAAAATTCAAGATGGAGTATCCAATATGGCATTCAAACATCTTTTGATTTTCAATATGGTGTCTAGAATGGTAAAAAGGGTGCAAAACTTGATAAAATTGGTCATATCATGTTTTCGAGGTTATTGAATCTGAATCTGCCATCAAATCAACACCTTAGAATTCCAATTTTTAAATAAATGAAACTTTTCAAAGAGGTGAATATTTTCTTATACTACTCTCAGCATTACCAAGAGAAAACAACGTGAACGTAGTAGATGTCTCTCTCCTTCGAGGTGCTTGTTTTCAATGAGTCCCCTTGCCTCTTACTATTCAGGGTGCTTGATTCAAATGAGTTCCATTGTCTATCAGTGAATCCTATGTCAGGTTATGTTTCTTCTTCATACATGCACTGCAGAAGTATAATTGACAGTTATCACAAAATTTGCATGTTTTTAGGGAACAGTGTAAACACCGAGCTTGCTTGCTTTGAAAATAAATTTCGTGTGGTCGATTTTGTTGTAAGCTACCCTTCTATGTGTAACTTTTAGCAATCAATTTTGCGAAATCTTTAGTTTGTACTTTCTTCCTGTCTCCGGTAGCATTGAAAATCTCAACAGAATTCACCATGGCGGCTTGAATTATAGCCGAATAAAAACTACCCGTGACCATTTCTTATAACAAATACTAGGTAGCACATTATTGCAGTGCCCATCGTGAACATCAGGATTTTCATCCTGTTTCAAACATTTGGATCCATATTGGATCCACTACCTTAAATTTCGAAAATCTGACACTAGATGTAGATTCAGCGAACCCAAAAAAGTATATTTGGACAATATCATCAAGCTCCAAGCATTAAAAAAATGTTGTCTGCTTTATTGGATCCAACATCTTGAATTTCAAAAATCTGACGCTAGATTCGGTTTCAGCGACCCCAAAAACTTATGTATGGACAATCTCATCCAGTTCCAAACATTTTTAAAAATTTTGGTCGTCAAATTGGATCCTCTTTCCTGAATTACGAAAATCTGACACTATATTCGGATTGAGCAACCTCAAAATCCTATGTGTGGACAATTTCATCAAGTATCATACACTTTTGAAAATTTTGACCACCATATTGAATTCGCCATCATGAATTACAAAAATCTAAGACTAGATTCGGATTCAGCGACCCCAAAAAGCTATGTACAGCCACTGTTACAGAAATTGTGCACTTTTCTCGTGATTTCAATGTGAAAGAAACCATCAAATTCTGCGTACAACTAAAATAAAAGAACGATGTTCTATCACCAATAGTCTCGGAGGTACGGTCTTTCAAAAAACCCCGATTTTTTCAATTTTTTGCCAAAAATCACTTTTTTTTTGTTCCTCTGCACCTCGGATCCTGATAGCCAGATCTAAAAATGGTCGATAGATGAATTAAAGTAGACGTAAATACCTCTAATTTCAAAAAAAAGAACTTTGTCATAACTATAATAGATCGCGAGTTAGCACCTGTCAAAGCTGACCCATTTCGACCTGAATTTACAGATAAATGCCCAGAGTTCAGTTTTTTGTAAATAGATCGTTTCGCGGTTCTCATATAAGGAAGTTCCTAAAACACGAATACAAGAGTACTTAATTCTGCGTAAGCTAAAAAAAAGAAAATTTTTCTATCCCCAATATCCCCATGCGAAGTATCACATGCCCTTAAGCTTTTTGCTCTCTGACTCAAAATTGTTAAAATTAAAATAATTGTTAGTGAAATTTCACACATTTAAGTTGCGCTCGAATTAGCAAAATTGAGCCACTATATATTAGTAAAAAATCACTAGTACGAGTAGTCGATAGATTTTCTAATTCCATAGTGAAGAACTAATTTCTAATTTATCAAAAAAATGTCAATTATTTAAAGGACAACATAAAATAACATATAATCAGAACAACAACATAACATACAATCCAAGTAGTAAAAATTAGTTAAAATATTGTTCTTTTATGTACAATCTTAGAAAATAAAAAGTTACAAAATTTTAAAAATGAACCACTTAACCAATTTCGTAAAATGCTGATTTCGTGATGTTCATTTAGGTATGAAGAATATCTTTTTCATAAACTCGATTGAAATTTAAAACTACAATTTCAATATTTTAATTAACCTATACGGCTTATACACAAACAGATTTTTCGTTTATACAGTAGGTATCTGTAAAAACAACTTTGATTTCTACTAATTTAACTGAAAAATTCAACAATAATGCGATAAGTTTCTTTGAAATCTTTAAAATCAAGGTTAGCAATATATAGAAATAATAAATTAAACATTTCTGTGTGAATAAATTCATTAGTCAAGCAATTCAGATTAGTCGTTTTTGCCTCAAAATCAGTAAAACTTATATTAATTCATATTGTGAAGGACTTGGTTCTACCTCATTTAATTAAAGTTCCTTATTCAGACCGTGTTTAATTCTTCAATTAACAATTTAATTAAATTAGTAAATCCTCAATTTTCTATATTTTAATGCAAAGCTTGGTAGTGTTGATTAATATCGAAGAAATTCGAAGGTTTTTAAGAGAGGACACAAATGGAGTAAATGGAGTTTTTTTATTGTTTCTGGTAATTGCTTAAAGTAGTTTTATATCTTAAATTTGAGAAATTTTAAATCAAATCTAAAACATAACGCAACCTTATGCGAATTGAGATACATTTGACTAGTCTTGCGCTTAAAATCTTGGTAATTCATCCGGCCACAAGGGCAATTTTCATGCGAACGCCCACGTATATTGGTCATTAGGGTGGCTCAAAAACGCCTTTTTTCTCTATAGGGCAACGATCCCTCCCAATTTCGTTCCAAATCCGAAAAAAGAAATTCCCTAATTTTTTTTCTTTTATTCTTCGATTTTAACAGGTGCCGGTTTTGAGTTGTAGTTTTTCATGTAAAATACATTGGGAAAATCACTTTTTTGAGTTTTTGGAATCATTTTTTAGAATTTGAAAAAAAGTGACGGGAAAGTACTGGATCCTGTTGAGAATTATCCAACGAAGAATTTTATGTATCAGAAATATGGGTTTGACACCTCTAACACACCCTCGCGTGTACCTGAAAACTACCCTTAAAACAAAAACTGTCAATTCTTCATGAAATCGACCTTTTGATCACTGTATTCCCGTTTTTTTTTACTTAAAATTATTACTATTGGTCTAGTGGCATATTTATTACCATTGGTTAATTAATTATTTAAACAAATGAAATTTGTTTAAATATTTCTTTTCTCGAAAATTTGTGCCTCCCTTAACATTATTATTATTAGTCTAGTGGAATATTTAATAACATTGGTTGATTAATTTGTAATTATTTAAACAAATGTAATTTGTTTGAATAGTTTTTTTTTAATTAGCTTTTTCTCTAAAAATGATCACTATTGATCCAGTGGAATATTTTTTAACATTAGTTAATTAATTTTCAATTATTTAAACAAATGAAATTTGTTTGAATAATTTCGTTTCGAATTTCTTTTAAACCAAAATTATTACTGTGGATCTAGTGGAATATTTATCAGTAATCATTAATTACTGATTAATAATTAATTTAATAGTAATTAATTTATCATTTATATTTAAGTAATAATTATTATTTTTAAAAAATTGTTTAAAGTAAATTTAATCAAACAATGTTGATAAATATTCCACTGAATAAATATTAATAATTTTTATTAAAAAAATATTTAAACAAATTCCATTCGCTTAAACAATTGAAAATTAATAAACTAATGTTAATCAATATTTCACTAGACCGATAGTAATAATTTTGAAGAAAAAAAAGAATTTTCGAAAAAATTGTTTAAAAAATTCCATTTGTTTAAATAATAAACAATTAATAATCGAATGTTAATCAATATTCCCCTAGACTAATGTTAATAATTTTGGGGGGGGGGACGAATTTTAGAAAAAAGAAATAATTTAAGCAATTGAAATTTGTTTAAATAATTAAAAATTAATTAACCAATGATAATAAATATTCCACTAGATCAATATTATTAATTTTCGGTAAAAATATAGGAGAATACAGTGTATAAAAGGTCGATTTCATGAAGAAGTGACATTTTTATTTTAAGGGTAGTTTTCAGGTGCTCGTGGAGATGTGTTAGGAGCGTCAAACCAATATGTCTGATAGATGAAATTCTTCGTTGGATAATTCTCTACAGGCCCCCATACTTTCCCGTCAAATTTTTCTAACCACTAAAAAATTATTCTAAAAACTCAAAAAAGTGATTTTTCCCCATGCATTTTAGATGGGAAACTTCAAGTCAAAACTTGCACCTGTTAAAAAAAATAAAAAAAAATAAAAAAATTAGGGAATTTATTTTTTCAGATTTGGAATTAAATGGGGGGGGGGTCGTTGCCCTCTAGCATGCAAAAAAATTTTGCCATGCATTTTTTGACCACCCTATTGGTCATACATTGGATAAAAAGTTAAAAATCTGAAGTAAGAAGAGTGACAGGGGGGCACAGAAATCTAAGAATCTTTACAATGGGGGATAATGGGCCAAAAATGAAACAAATCATCCTCAATGAACGTTCCCTAATATCATAATATTTTTCGCCGCCTTTAAATGAAAGTCACAAAAAAGCAGCTGAGTACAGGTTACAAAACTGCTACTGGCTCTTAAGAAAGTTCCATGGGGAAGTGGTTAAATAAGCATCTTATTCACTTTTTTTACCCTTGAGCGATTCGGTACTTGGATGAGGATCAGTTTGAAAAGCTTTTTTGTGCGTTGAGAGGAACAAGTCGAAAGGGCGGTGGGTGGTGAAACAAAGCGAATCACGAGACGATCGAGCGCAAAAATAGGGTGCGTTCCCCGAAGGAGAAAAAAGTAAAAAGGATGGTAGTTGGTTCACTTGGCACGAGAGACCAGTGCGTGTTGTTGATTGCCCGACAATGAACTTTTTGCGGATCGAGCCAGGGGCAGACGGTGGTAGTTAACGAGAAAAAAGACTTTTATTCACCACTATATGCAAATGGATTCCATTTTCCAATGTCTTTTCTATTCACGAGAATTTACACATTGCAGTGAACAAAATTTCCCGAAGATGAATATACATTTTTTTCTGAATAGTACATTTTACCATGTTGGCTGCAATTTACATTCTCGTACACAACTTGTACACGAGTTTAAAAGAGGACGATAAAAATTGTGTTATGTGCGGAGAGAATATATGTGCTGTATTTATTTATAAAAAAAGGTCGTTTCTTTTCGTTCCAACATGAGGCAATAACATATTGTCCTCAAAAAAATGCTTTGACATTTTTATTATTTTGCAGTTAATAACATGTTTCACAGTGTAACGAAAACCAAAAATTACTTTGTCGTTCATATTATTTGTTGAGAACATACAATCTTGTACTGAATTATATTAATTCGACTATAATTAATTCTGTTTAATTGTTAAAATTTATGAATTTGGATTTAACCATTTTACCGTAAGAAACGTACATATAACAGATTAATATCAAAGATTCATGTCCACTGGGATTTTTGTAGAAAAAAAACATTAATTAAATATCACGTAATTTTGAAAAGAATCGAATATTTTCAACGAAAATAACTTTAATTAAGATGAGAGAGTGAGAAATCCATGATTTTATAACATTTCATAAAACTAGCATAAAATCATGTGAAAAACAATAGTAAAAGATTTTCTTATTTTTTTCAAATTTGTTTTTTTATAGTTTATGAAAAGTCCCAACTAATTAAATTATTTATTATTTCTTAATAGGTATTTTATCAAGGAATAATAAATAATTTAATTGATTATTACTTCCCATAAATTGTAAAAATATTTTTAAAAATCATTTACCAGTTTTTCATATGATTTTATATGCCAATTTTCTAATGTGGTATAAAATCATAATTATTTAACTACATATTAATTAACTATATTTTCGTTAAAATACTAGATTCTTCCTAAAAGCCACATAAAATTTAATTAAAACCTAAAAAGAGATCAGGTTTCTTTGGAAACTACGCTATGTGGGTTTAATTTGGGTATTGAAAAACAAAATGTCCAGAAATAGTGAAATTTTATGAATCAATTATTTTATATTACAGTTAGGATTATTAAAGGCAGCAGGTCACATTTTAACATCTGTAATTAGAGAATATTAAATAAGTAATTCGCAAAATTTTCAATGTTCACATTTCAATAATAAGTGAAAAAGTATACGTTAAAATTTGAATTATTTTGCATGTAATTGGGGTAGTGAATTTTTGAGAATGGCAATTCCAAATATTTTACGATTTCAAAATGTTTTTGAAATTAAGCATTTTTGATAGAAGTATAGATAACTAAACAATTACTAATGTTAAAAATGTTAAATGTTAAAAACTTAAATGTTAAAAATTATAAACACTTAATTTGAGAAGCGAGGGGAATTTAAACAATCTGTTTAAAATTGAACCCACTTGCCATAATTTAATCAACCTTCTAAAAAATTAACGATCTCAAAATAAGCTGCTTATAATTTCTTTACAGGAAGCGATCGAAATTGATCTTAAATTATTAATTGATCAAGTTTAAATAACATTTAACATCTAAAAAATATATAAGTTGCATGCGTCGTGAATGTGGAAGCTAATCATTGCATCTTGTAGATAATGCTAAACTGAGTTTATTTTTACACGAAATAAGTAAATATTATGTTTAATTAATTTTGAATTTCATTTAAAAAAAAGGAAACAAACTTGCTTTAGCCAGTTATACGGGAAGTCCTTAATAGTTATTGGTTAATCAGTACTTTTGAAAAAATCATGTACCGCATGCGATTTTTAAAACAATTTTACTTATAGTATCTAAAAATTTTTTTACATTTAATACCTCAAACATTTCAAATAATTGAAGGTGATTCTGAGCACCAACATCTTGAAACTAAGCATTTCTTCATCATTCCGTCAAAACATAATTTAAAAATCTAATAGATTATTTATGCGTGCATAAATAAAGTATTTTAATGCAGCATTTTCAATTTCTCTGTTTAAAAATAATTGAAAACATGCAAAATACCCAATAAATGTGTCCAATACTTGCCCGTAATTGCATAATATTTTTAGGGGTCTAATGGACCAGGAAACCCGAAAAGCCCGAACATTTTATTCAGGAACAAGAATTTTTTACTTTTATCGCAAATTCGACTTATTTATATTATCTTATTTCTATTGCTTGGTTGAAAATCAGAAAAGAGGAAAATGTTATTGCTCCGCGTATCGTATATGATACCATCGGCGTTTCTGGAAGATTAAAAAAAAACGTTTATTATATGAGAGTTTGAATATTTTCTCCTTGGAACAAGGAGAAAATACTACTTTTATTTTAGTTTTAAACTTATTGCACCATGCAAGTAAAATTATTTCAAAATAGTTATGATAATTTCGTGCAATTTTATGGAACATGACTTTTAAAACGATTTCAAGGACATTGGAAAATGTGTAAAACATTAGAGTTGTATAATTTTAAGAAAAAATTAGAATTTGCACTACTTTTGCAATATATTCTTAAAAAATTAAGAAAAGCACTTTATCCTGTCTCATTTTATGGACGAATTTCGACAACTATCATCCTATCTAGTAGACAAACTTATATCCCATGCAATTGCCATTAAAAGAACTTGAGTAATAATAGTAAATCCCCGAGATATTATTTAAGTGAAGTTGAATAATTTCTATTAGTTGATTTGGAAAAACCGTACGAAAAGACATCTTTAAATTGGTCAGTGGAAAAATGTAGTCGGGGAAACCCGGGAATTTCAGATTGCCTGAGCTATGG
>NC_046660.1:91059580-91064076 GCF_010883055.1 Belonocnema kinseyi | reverse complement strand
AATATCTGAAAATTCTTTTTTTTTCATTTTTTTGGAAAAATATTGATTTTAGGGAAAAATCGTACAAAAAAAATGTTTTTGGATGAGATCTACACTTTTTCTATATAATATTTTTACCATAGATTGAAATTTTTGGAATTATTTTCTTTAAAAACTACTTAAAGAAGCAACAAATATTAATAACTTAATTTCTATTAATCTGCACCAAAAATCCTTTCGGCACTTTTAACTGGGATGCAAAGCTGAGTATCAGATTAATATTCGTTTCTGTTTATGCTTTGCAATTCTAGTTTTTAAAAATTTAATAGTCGAAACCGTTTGCAATAAATAAATTTAAAAAAATCAATCATAAATTAGGTCAATTTTTTATGTAACCTTGGATCGCAAATTTTGAAAAACCGCAATCTCGGTCATCTAACATCAGAATGTTAGAAGGTCGTAGGGTCAATGTTGCCAAACCGCATTGAGTGCTTGCCAGGTTCTACTGACCCAGTATAGTTACCGATCGCACAGAAATAGAATCTCTCAACTCGTTTATTTGTCCACACAAAATGCGGAATTTGGGGTAGATTGTTGAATTTTACTTTTAAATCTCCCTATAACAATACACTAATGAACATTCTCTGGTCTGTGGCGAAAAGTGGCCTTTATGTAGATGTGATCATTGAAGATAACTCCTTAACGAAGAGACTCAACAACAAAACAAGGAAAATCAGAAATCAGAAATAAATTAAGACACGATAGTTTTCTTTGAATAGAAGAAGAAAGAGATTAAAATAAAATCAGCACAAAAAGTTTTGTATTACGGTTTCTATTTCTAAAATATTATGTTTTCTATTTCTATAATAATTGCGGTTTTATTAATATTTTATTAATATTAATATTTTTATTCAAATCTTTTTACAATTTTTCTTGACTAAAAGCTTTCAAACTTTGAAGTTGACGAAATTGTTACTATAGGTCTACTGTTACTGTTACTGTTTTGTTTTATATTCTTCTTTTTAGGTTAAAAATGCATCTATTTTCGTATTACTGTCAGATTTTTTGGTTCAAAATTACAAATCTTTCGTTAAAAATTAATCTGTTTTGGTTGAGGATTTTACTATTTTGCTGGAAATTCGTTGTTTTTGGATATATTTAACTGTTTTTCATTTAAAATTTATATGTTTTTGTATTGAGATGTCAATTATTATATTTCTCGTTATAAATGATAAAAATTCCTTTACTTAGTTGAAAATGGAACTATATACTTAGTTAAAAATTCATTTTTTGGTTGATGGTTTATCTATTTAGATAAAAGAACTTTTTTTGAAGATTTACCTGCATATTCCATTTTTGGTAGAAAATTAATGTTCTTCAGTTGAAAATTCGTCTTTTGTAATAGCATAATATGCTACTATGCCATTACTATTCTTAATATTTTTGGTGACTAGTTCATCTTTTTGGTAAAAAATTAGCCTATTTCATCGAAAATTTGACTATTAGATTCAAAATTAATTTAAAAATTGTAATTTTTCATTGAAGGTTCATGTATTTTGTTAAAACCCAATCTTTCTTGGTAGAAAATTGATCTTTTTTGTGGAAAATTCATTTCTTTAATTAAAATTAATTTTTTAAAGTTAATTGAATTATTTCATTTTTCGTGGAACATTAATCTTTTCATAGAAATTTAATCTTAGCAGTTTAAACTTCATCTTGTTGATTGAAAATTCATGTAATTGATTAAAAATGTAACTATTTTGATGAAAAATTGTTTTATTGTCAGCTGAAAATTTATATCTTTTAGTTTAAAATGCGTGTTTTTTGTTGAAAATGTATCTTTTTTCTTGAAAAATTTAATATCTTGTGTCGAAAATTCAACTATTTGGTAAAAAATCCATTTGTTGTTGTTGTTGAAGATTCAACAATGAACAATGAAGATTCAAGATTGAGCCATTTTAATGGAAATTGCACTATTCCTTTTTTTTATATAAAATTGATCTTTTTTATAGAAATGCAACCTTCTGAGTTGAAAATTCATCTGCTTGGTTAAAAATTTATATTTTTTTGTAAAAAATTCATTTTTCGGGCTGAAAATTCAACTACAGTAAAACTCTAATACAGGGCCGAGTTTGGGGCTAATCTTGGTGGGCAATTACCCATATAGAGGGCCGTTTCATAGAAAAAGCTTTTGTTTGGTCACGCCTTAGCGACCGCCGCTAACCCCGCGCAGCTCCTTTTACTCCTACTTGTGGCGCGGCGTCAATTCTCGGAAGAACTCTATAAAGGTGCCCGATATCTAGGGTTCACTGTAATTGGTGAAAAAATTAGATTTTGTTGTTAAAGATTCATCACTATAGCATAAAATTTATTTCTTTGACTGAAAATTGAACTATTTCATTTTTTTGTAGAAAATTAATTTTTTTATAGAATTTTAATCTTCTACATTGAAAATTCATCTGTGCGGTTGAAAATCAAACTATTTTGTTGAAAATTAATCTTATTTGATTGACAGTTTTATTTTTTATATGAAAATGTAGCTATTTTATGTTTAGTTAAAAATTTATTTCTTTGGTTGAAAATTTAACTATTTCGTTGGAAATTCAATTTTTTTTGTTTGGAAATGTATTTTTATGACATTTTAAATATTTGATTTTTCTTAGAATCTTACCTTTTTTAGTCTGATTTTGGTTGAAAATTTTTTATGTTTTGGTAGAAAACTCATATCATCTTTTGGTCAGGGTAAATTAAAAATTGGTTAGGGACAAGTCAGGGGAAGTCAGGAAATTTCGAAATTGGGCATTTTATTTGGAATCGAATTTTCTAATGTGTCCCTAAGGGTTTACATTTTTCTTGTACCTTCTTCCCTATTCCATTATACACTCCCCACACACTTACTTGATGGTGGGAGGGAGACCCACAGTTTAAGGTGGGTTCCTAACCACTAAGAGCAACAGTTTTAAGTACAGTAAAACCTTTTAATAGCCCTCCCTTCTATAGCCCTTCCGAGAATTGACGCCGTGCTGTAGGCTGGTGTAACAGGAGCTGCGCGGGGTCTGCGATTGTCACTCAGGCATTCACTCAGACGGGAACAAACAAAGCAGAGCGGGCTATAATGAGTTAGTTCCCACCCACCGTCAGCCTGAAAATCGGCGCTATAGAAGAGTTTCACTGTACTAAGAGAACCTTTTTCTCTAGAGGCACCGGTCCCCGTCTCTCCAGAGGTGAACAACTCCCTTGCTAGGCTAGTGTTCACCGCATGCACCGCGGGGGCTCTTCCAGAGTGAAATTTAGTCTCGTGGCTAGCCAGGAAAACTCAATTCTTACGTACATATATTTATTATCGTTTGTTTATTCTTGTTGACATCTATATATTTATTTTGATTCTAAAGAAAATCTGGTACTTTACAGTCGCACTAATGTTGGAAGAAAATAATGTTTATTAATTAATAAATGTATTGCACTTCTAATTAAGGGTTATATTCAATTAACGGATCATTATACAATGGAAATAACAGCGTGACGCTTCTATATTTGAAATTGTTGCGTGAAATTGCAAACCTATTAATGTATATTATTGATTGACAGAAAGACAAATTACCCTTTGAAGAGATTGGAATCTGCTGGTGATTAGTTGTTATTCTAGAATTTCAAATAATTATTTACATAATTAAAAAGAATAAAGAGAGCTAATTTACTGTAAAAACTAGGATTTGATGCAAGACTTAATTCGGTATTAAAACAGTTCATGCAACAAAACAATTGCCCTTCAGTTTAATCCGCAAATCTAATAAAAGAAGTTCTATGTCGTGCCCACTCCAACTATTAGATTTTTTTTTACTTAAAAGTTTAAATTCACTTAATACATTATATGCTTCTAAATTTTATAAACTTTAAATTCCGAAAAACAAGAAAGGTTACAATTTCAAAAACTTTATATTCCGTACACTCAAAATCTCTCAAGTTCGTTTCTGAATCTATAATAACTTCTATACAAAATTGGCATGTCCCGCGATTCAACTCGTTTATAGAATTTTTAAGCCCAATCTAAAAAATTTGATGGAGTTATTATAGAATAATTTAAAATGTCAAATTCGCCCGAAGCACCTCAATATTTTGAGTCTTTCGGATGGATTTGCTTCAAGAAAAAGGAATAATCTGTCGCACTCAAATGACAAGAAATATATTTTTAAAAATTAATTCAAGATATTAATTTTTGTTGTATAAGTTATTTGAATTGATTTTTAAACATAAAAATATATAAAAAAATCTCTATACAGAAATAAATGCAAGAAATTTTTCAAAGAACTCATTATTGATGTTGAGACACTTATTCACATAGTTCTAAGTAAAAATTGTATTTTCGGGTAAACACACAAGTTTTCGTGTTGGTATTAGCTTCGATGATTAGTAATTTCCAACATAAATAGTAGATACAGGTTAACAAATATAAACACTAGTTTCCGATAGAGGCCCGCCCCCCGTCCTACCTGTAATGAACCGTAAAGGAATATTTA
>NC_046660.1:91040698-91059480 GCF_010883055.1 Belonocnema kinseyi | reverse complement strand
ATATAATAGTATAATAATATAATAATATAATTCAAGGTATGGAAACATCATTTTCAAAATTTAATTATTTTTCCTTGCTAGTTTTTTAATTTTCCCTAGCCACTAACATTCAAATACTAGCATTTTAATCTTTTAATATTTTTGACAAAGCATCCTTTATACAAAAAGAATCTTAAAATCTAAAAGATGAATTATTCAACAATAATCACCTAAATTGTTGAACCTTTAAGATAAAAAACGAATTTTCTCTATAAAAATAGAATTTTCAACCAAACATGGTGAATTTTGAGAAAAAAATTAATTTTCAACAAAATAGTTAAATTATCGATCAAAGAGATAAACCTTCCTTCGCAACACATTTTTTTAAAGAATTTGTAATAAAATGCATGAATATACAACCAAATACTTAAATTTTTAATGGAATTTTCAACCTTATTGTTGAAAAGACAATTACACAAAAATGAATTTTTAACTACAAAAGATAAATTTTCAACAAAAAATAGAATACGGTAATTTTCACTTATAGGAATAAGTTTTCAAGCCAATAAAATCATTTTCAACCCAATAAATGAATGCTCATCCACAAAAATTAATTTTTTACCATAAAAAGAAATTTTTTTAACACAATAGATGAATTTTCCATTAGAAAAGATAAATTTATAGCAAAACATAAAATAGTTTAATTTTCAGTTAATGAATATTAATGAATATAAAAATTGATTCAAAACGTAAAAATTATACCAAAAGGATTAATTTTCTACCTAAATGATTAATTTTTAACAAAATACATGAATTTTCAACCAAATATTTTATATTTAATGAAATTTTAAACCTCTTGGTGGGAGTTTCAATGAAACAATATAAAACAAGGCAAAGTTTCAACAAAATATAGAATTTTTTAACAAATAGTACAATTTTGAACTGAAGAAAATTGATGTTCAAAAAAGCATGATGTTATTAAATTTTTGGTTAAAAAATTCATTTTAAATGAAAAACTCATTTTCAAGCCAAAGCAATGAATTTTTAATCAAAAAGATTAACTTTCTATAAAAAAATTAATTTTTAACAAAATAGATCAATTTTAAACCGAATAGTTAAATGTTCAGATAATAAAATAATTGCTTTTTTAATTTAAAAAATAGTTAAATTTTGATAATTTTGCAGTCAAATAATGCAAAATACAAAAAAACACGAATCAACCAAAGTTATCTTATTCGTTATCTTAAATTATTTATAGGAAAGCTAAATGTTAGGCGTTAAAAATTTCTGCAGGTCAGTATCTTTGAGCACCTACTTTGATACGTATTAGATAGCACGGGATTTTTTCTCGTGCAAACAGTATGAAAATAACGCATGTCTTTAAAATTTGTCTATAATAATAAATTTGTATAAGCAACAAATTCCTTGCCTTATTTGTTTACTCAAATTGTAATATGATTTGATTTCAAGTATATATGAGGATTACAGCTGAGGAAGAAAATATTTTTCTAACAAACGCAATTTTTATACTTGTTAAAAAAAAGCTAAATACTGTGAAATTTCATTTTATCGTTCGTAACGCGTTTTAGGAATCTCATGCTCTTTAGTCATAAAAAATATCTCTATGACGGTTAAACATAATGAGTCAAATTCATGTTGGTCCATCGAGAAAATAAATAAAAGTATATATGATTTATTTTATTTATGTTTCTCAGGTGTAATAATTTATTAATTTATTCAATTCCTTTCGAAATGTTTATATACTCTTGTTATTGAAAAATTTGTCATTCTACAATTTTAAGTTGTTTACGATTTTAATAATAGGAAATAAAAAACAAGGAAGGTGAATTGCGATTTACCTGTCTTGTATGCATAGAAATTAATCAATTTGTGTATTTAACCTATATTTACTTTCAAGAAATTGCAATCTCATTATGTCGAACAAAGATCTGGTTCTTTTTTTAACTTACCTATTTCTCATGTTTTTCATTTCTATAGCCTTTTTAAAAATTAATATTTACATTCTTAAAAAAAATTCACAGTATTTATTTAATAGGCAATTACTCAATAATAATATTCAATACAATAAATAAATAAGAATATTTCCCTACAAAATTTGGAAAGTTTTCATAATAAGTTGTACAGTCTGTCTTGGTTTTCTCCCTATTTTTAAAATTGTTTTTCATCCATTTTTAAACCACTTTTCAAAATTTTTTCCTTCTTTTAAAGAATTCATCTTTTTCTTCTGTTTTCAAGAAACTTCCCCCTTTTCTCGTTTTTTGCTTAAATATGAGCTGAATTAATAGAATCCAACAAAAAATATAAATATTTTTGGTTAGAAGTGCATACTTTTTAATTGAAAATTTTACAATCATATTTTTGGTACGGAATCCATCTCGTTAAAAGCTCTACTATTTCATTGAAAATTCATATAAACATTTTGTTGAAAAGTTTTATTTTTTGGCAGAAAATTAATCTTATTTGTTAAAAATTCATCGTTTTGGTTGAAACTTCAACCACTTGTTGAATGTTGAACACTTGTTAATTAAAATTTATTTTGGTCATAAATTTATTTTATTTTTTCAACCTTTCTATTTACGTTAAATTTAAATTTTCTATTTGAGTTCAAATCATTTTTGTTTTAAATATCAACTATTACATGTATCCTTTAGAATTTTTTTTTTGATTCACCTTCATTAAAAAAAAAATTCAAGAATACTTGCACTTTTACCTACGCAGTTAAATTTTCATGTAAAAAGTATCAGTTTTCCGCAAAATTGTTAAACTCCAAAAAAAGAGACATAAATTATCAACTAAAAATAAAACTCTTAAAAAAAAGTGGTTCAACTAACATTTTTTAAACAAAATAGTTGAATCATCACGCAAAGAAAATTAATTTTCAACCAAACAGTTGAAATTTTATGCAAGAAATATTAAATTTCTACTGGAACGGATGAATTTTCGAATTGTAAAAAATTTGTTTAAATTTAATTTTCATCCAAAAAAGATTTCAGATGATCTTTCAATACCAAAATATGAATTTTAAGCAAAAGGTACATTTTCTACGAAAACAGTTGAATTTCCACCCTAAAAAGGTTAGTTTTCAACCAAAAAGGATGGAGTTTTAACAAAATTGTTCAATTTTCAAGCAAATAATAAAATTTATAACAAAATAGATAATCTTCAGGGGGAGGCATGTGCAAAAAAGAAAGAAATATAAGTACAAGGCAATTTAATTACCAACAATAATATTATATCAAGGTTACCGCAGATCTTCATTTCAAAACTTATCTCATTTTTCTCCCGTTGGCTGGATGCTTCTTTCACTCGCCAGGTTTATCTGGAGCGTAAATTTAAATTCATAATTAAATTTCTGCACAATTATGGGGAGTGATTTGTTTAATTGACAAACTTCGAAAAATCACATACATGAATGACAAAAAACAACTACTCCATGAATTCATTGAATTCCTTCAATTTTATGAATTCCTTAAATTCCCTGAACTTATATTTTTAATTAGAATTGATCTTTTTTAGTACAAAAAAACCAAATATTTGGTTTTTAATTAATGTATTTTGTTACACGTTTGTTTCATTTTTGTAGAAAACTCATCGTCTAACGTCTTAGTTGAAAATCCATCCTTTTTGTTTAGAAACTCAAATCTTTGGTTAAAAATTATATTTTTTGTTGGATTTAACGGTTTTCTGTTTAAGCTAAGATACTTCTTGTTTCACATATCAACTATTAAATTTTTCGTTAAGAATTCACGTATTTAGGTTGGATAAAATTCAACTACTTAATTAAAGTTGAACAACCCAGTTCTTTCTCGGTTAAAGATTTATAATTAATGTTGGAAAACAAAACCGTTTGGTTGCAAAATAACTTTTTTGTTAGAATTAATTTTATTTTTAAATTCATTCTACTTGTAAGCTTCAGCTCTTCGATTCAGAAATAAACTGCTTTATACCAATGAAGAATTTATTTTTTAGATTAAGAAAATATTGCGTTTGCATAATTATGTACTTTTTTATATTTAACGGAAACGTCTTATTTAATTAGAAAAATTGAAATATTTATAACAAAAAAACATTTATTTTAACAGAATAATTATTTTCTTAATGTAAACATTCATTCATTTAGCTAAAAGAAATAAAATTCTAGAGATACTTTTTTAAAAAGGGTAGAAAAAAGCAGACTTCTTATATGTTAACAAGGAATGATACGGACCAACCAGTGTCACAATTTTTCCTGAAATTGTTGCAAAGCTCAATACACACTCAAATACCTGTATTACCGATTGCATCTTTTCAGTTTACTGAATTTCCTTTAAACTGAAGAACTTTTTTTATAAATCAAATATCGGACTGAAACTTTGGAAAATGTATCAGAAGACCATTACCTACGTTTATAAACTTCATTTGAGTATCCAATTCGCTAAAAATTATTTTCAAAGAAATTAAGACTGGGACTATTTTTTGACATATTTTCTTTGTAACTAGAAATTTTTTGAATCTAAGAACGTTTTTTATATGTAAAATGTCGGCCTCAAACTTCGATAAATGCAAGAGCCGATCGTAAATTACCTTTATGTACGTTTTTCACATCTCACAGATATTGTACATATAAAAAAAGTTCTTAGATTCAAAAAATTTCAAGTTACAAAGAAAATATGTCAAAAAATGGTGCCAGTTTCAATTTCTTTGAAAATAATTTTTAGCGAGATTTTTACTGAAATGAAGTACATAAACATAGTTTATGGTCTTCTGATACATTTTCCAAAGTTTCACTACAATATTTTGTTTAGAATAAAAGTTCCAAAGTTGAAAAAAGATTTAGTGAACAAATAAAGTGAGGTCAGTAATATAAGTATTTGAGTACCTCACATGCCCTTAAGTTTGATATATATGAATTTCCTTAATGAACATATTAAATTTCTTCCACATTTTTTCTTAATATATGACACAAGATAACACTTTTCTACTCTCGTGTTATTTTCTCGTATGACGAGCCGTTATTTATTCCCAGACTTTTAAGTAATATATTTTATATATAAATCCATGTCTCTTTGTATAATATTGGAATTTTTTATGGAAAGTTAGAAAAATGTCATTTAATTTTCTAAATTTGTCTTAACACTGTTCAAACAATGAGAAGGCAATGTTTCTGAATCGGAGAAAGTCTATAATACAGTGTTGATGATGCTACATGATTGCGTTATTTCATTAAACATTTCTATTTTTCACGTTTTCCATTTCTAAAACGTTTTTTCATTATAATATACAGTTCTTAGTAAATTTATTGATTTGTATCAAGCAATAATAAGTTGCTTTCCACTATTGAATTAGGAAATATCTCGACTAATCAAATAATTAATTTTCTTCTCATCTTTAGTGGCTTATTTTTCGCTCATTGTACACGTAAAATTTAACTCGTGATTTGGATTAACTTTGCCAATTCTGATTTACATAGACCACTAAGTATCTTTTTCATACGAGAAAAACTATACCATTAAAATAACCTTCTTCAGGCACTCAATTTCATACTCATACAAGCTGATGCTTATTTAAGGCAAATAATCATTACAAAGTTTGCTAAACAATTGCAAATTTCTATGGAGAATAAGGAAAATATACAAATGAGAAAAATTCTGAGAATAATAAAAAAGGAAATTTGTTCAAACAATTGAATGGCAATACTTTCAAACTAGGACAGGTTGCGTTACGCTTACAATTTCAGAATATGGCCTCCTTATTATTTTAATAGAGTTAAGAATGGAACACCATCACGTCATTTGATTAAACTTTTCTATTTTTCACTTTTGCGATTTTTATAAAACTGTTTTGATTATTACATATAATTCTAAGACTTAATCAATGTTCCAGCAGCACCTAATAATACACGGAAAAGAATTCTTGTGTCGAACGAGTGAATGGAGAATATATTAAATTCAAAGAAAGTGTCCGTTTAGATTAAGTAAATCGTTCTGTTATTTTGAGTTTAACATTTAGTTCCTTTATATAAATTGTTTTCGTAATCAGAAATTCGCATAAGGTTGCTAAGTTCGACATTTTATTATTTTTGACAGATTGAGTATAATTTTATTTTCTATTTAATATTACAAGAATTATATATTGACATACTCTTTACATTAGTCATTTACCATTGTTGAATACAAGGACAAATAAAATTTATCTTGCTTCTTTGCAGCCAAACATTAACAAAAAAAAAGTTAAATTGTCTAAAAAATATTAGGTATAATAAATTTCATGAATTTTAAGACAACAAAAAAAAAGAAATTTGACAGCGGTGGGATTCGAACCCACGCCCTTTCGGACTGGTGCCTAAAACCAGCGCCTTAGACCGCTCGGCCACGCTGCCTTATTGTCTGATGATGGAAATAGTAGTAGAAGAAGCAGCGGGAAACTCGATGGTGGAAATTTGTTTCGAAAGTTAATTTTGGTGAATAAATGATGTTTTTAATACATAGGTTGGCTTTTTATGAAAAATCACCAAAAGTTTAAAAAAAATAAACGTATTTTTGATCAAATTTATATTTACTAAGTATTTCTTATTTATCGATCTCTCGTTGCTGAAACATTCAATGCAAATAATCCAAATTTACATTTTTTAACAATTGATGCACCCTGTTATTTTATTGTTTTATTTATTTTTTATTTATTGCAATAGTGAAATTGATAGTGTTATATAAGGGTGAAGAAAGTGCCAATTATATTTTATTGAGTACACTAATTAATATTTTTGAATGAATATTAAAGTTTTTTAAATTAGATCATGGAAATTGAGAATTTTAATAATTTTTAGCTCTTATGGAGGCTTTGAGGTTCAGTAAGTATATAAGGGTACATACTTCATATACCACTTTTTTTAATGATTACAACATTAGTATTATTGTTTATAATTTATTAAGGCTTATAGTTTACTCATTTTCTTATATTATATTACATTAAAAATAATATGTCACACTTTTTACCTAATACAAATTACAACAACATCTTAAAACTCTTCTTTCCGAATAAAAATAATGGGTCACATTTTCATCAAAGACGCTCATTTTCATTGCAAATGTGGTTCACGAAGAAAAGAGTGCAGGAGTAAAATCTTCGCATTCGCTTCGTTTTTTCCAGATGAATGCAACTGTTTAGTTGCAATGCACTAAACATCGATTGAAACGTAGATTTTAGAAACTGAATTACCATCGATCTTACTTACCTCTATGAAACACGCTACAGTTTGATGAATTCAATAGTAAAATTACCTACGTTTTTTTATTTTACAACTTTTCTAGTCAGTTTTTCTAAATTCAACTATTTGTCCCAGTTTTTTCAGTGTACGCTTACACGAAATTCAATAAATTTTGACTGAAAAAAATTAATATTCAATCAAGACAATATCTCGTTACGAATACGTATGATAAAATATTTTCTTGCCCAAAAAATATATTTCTTGCCTCAAGAAAATGTGCTAGATTGAAGAAATAACTTGATTTTATTTAAGTATTTTTTTTCAGACAAGCTCAATTTTCTTATATCATTAAAATACTGTATCATCCCTATTCGTACCGATGTTTTTTGATGCAATGCTAGTTTTTTCCATGTAAATTTTCTCTAACAGCGATTCATAATTTCCCACTATCAAATTAGTAAATATTTCGATTAATAGAATGATTACATAATTTTTTAGTAAGCTTTAGTGGACAACTTTTACGGTGACTTTAGAGCATTCCATGAATTACGTTACACATTAGGGGGGGGGGGGATAACATTTTGTGCGTTTCCTGATGATAAATTTTAACAATGTTTTCGAATTTTGCTAGGTATGGCCTCTCTTTTCCCATTTTTTGAAGAATTCCACCATTTTGTTTAAAAGTTATCTTTTCTGTTCGAAAACTCAGCTACTTGGTTGAAAGATGAACTACTTTGTTTGAAATTTTGTTGTTGTTAAAGATTCATCTCATTGGTTGAGAATTTTAATATTTCATTTTTAGAAAATTAATGTTTCTGGTCCAAAAATCATTTTTTCTGTTGATTGATGAAACTATTTTGTGGAACATTTTTTTCTTTAGTTTATAATTTTTTTAACTAATCAAACTAAACTATTAATTTGATAAACTGTTAGATTTCCGGATGAAAATGGATATTTTGATATATTTTAAATTCGTCTTTTTTTCTAGAATTAACCCTCTTCACTGAAAATTCATCTTTTTTGTCGAAAAAATCAACTAAATGTTTTAAAGTTTAAAAACTTTAAAAAAATTAATTTTTGTTGTTGAAGATTCATAATTTTAGTTGAGAATTTATATATTTGGGTTTCACAGACCCGTATATTCAACTGTTTTAATTTGAGAAAGTTAATCTTTTCGCTGGAAAATTCAATAAGTTGGTATAAAACTGAACTATGCAGTTGAAATTTAAACTATGTGTACAAAAATTTAAATATACACTGAAAGAAATTAATTGCCGATATAGTTATATTGCGGGTTAGATCAGCAATCTGCATGGCTGGAATAGTCAAATCGATGGCTGATCTAACGCGCAATATGATTGTACCAGCAATTCATTTCTTTCAGTGTGTGATAGAAACTGAACTTTCTTGTTAAAATATAATATTTTCGGGTTGAAAATTCAACGATTCGTTTGAAAATTCGTCTTTTTTGCTTGCATTCAACAGGTAACAATTTTTTTAGTCCAAAATTTTTTTGTTTTAATTACAAATTTGAATATTCCATCTTTGGTTCAAAAATATACATTTTTTTTAGTTGAAAGTTTATCTATTTAGCGGAGGGTTCAATTATTTTATTACAAATTCATGTTTTCATCTAAAAATTTCACTACATATTTCATTTTTGGTTCGAAATTTACCCTTTAGAAGTTAAAAATTCAACTATTTGGTAGAACATTATTTTTTAAAACTAAAAATTGGAAGATTCCATTTTTGGTTCAAAAAAACTTTTGAGTTGAAAGTTCAACTCATTGGTTGAAAATTCATCTATTTGGATGAAGTCAATGTAACATCATTTCACAATGTCGTGCGACTTCTATCGTACTTTCATTACTTCGTTTGACTCTAGTTTAGAATTCGTTAGTTGTTGACTTCGATGAATTCAAGCGATGACTGTCGACTTCGTTCTGACTTCATGATTCGGTTTGACTCGATGCGTACTGTACATTGCAGGGTGACGTCCTTTTCGATTATTTTTATACCACTCAATCTCGATCTTGATGAATTGTTTTGACTTCGTCCTGACTCGGTACTGTCTTCGTATTGACTCGGCATTGCCTTCGCACGACTCTACGCTCATCTTTGCTGACTCACTGCGTTGCGTGACGAATCTTTCCTTATTCTTACGACTTCAAGTATAGTTTTACTGAGTTCGTAATTGCTACAACGACTTCAATGTTACGAGATCGTGCTTTTCATCGTTTTACGTGATTTCTTTAAGACTTCACGAAAAATTCTAACGTTTGAAATGTTCGACTTCAGAGAGAATAACCCCTTGTTCAAAGGCAATGAATGCTATCAAACAGCAGAAAATTGAACACTTCATGATGTACAAGAAAGGCAAGAATATTCTTTAAAAAAATGAATTTAAAAATGTTTCCCTAACCTAAAACAAGATAACTATTATTGCTTCAAATTAAAAATCCTCAATTTATTGATCATTTTTTAGAGATACTGCGTGTAATATTGTTTTAGCTTCACGAAGTCATATATGATTTTATGTCTAAAGAGCGCAAGATTATAATCTCATGAAATTTTATGTCGCAGAGGTAGTTCCGAGTTGTTATTGGAAAAAACTAACTTTCATTTTACTTTCAATCATTCTCACCGCTTTAAATATAAAAATTATACTACGTGAAATCGCAAAAATGCATGGAACGTTTTTTTTATATTACAGAGACTATATCTATATTTCGAAAAGGGATAACAAAATTTGCTGAATATAAAATGAATGTGATTGTCATAACTATAATGGCAATGAAGTAATAAAAAGTGAAATAATTAATGGAAAAATGTAGCGGCAATAGAGTTAATAGGGAAAAGAATTAGTTTCAAGAGGAATAAAGCTGGAGGATAATCGGCGATAGAACAAGCCAATGAGCACACAAGCTTACTCGACATTTGGCAATTTTCCCATGCACGTGACAAAAACGTGCCACTGCTTATTATCTCTTCGCCGCTTGCTAATTCACGGTCGGCACTCGTTTTTCTAGGCATATAGAATAATTTATTGAAATTTACACTGTATATGCTTAGTGCATGGGTCATGCTCATCAGTACACTTTTTCTTAATATTAAAATCTCACTAAGGATAGAAATTAGTTTTATATTTAATTTGTTTATTGATTAACAATACTAATTGAACCTCAATTCTATTTTTGAAATTTATGAACGGAATCATCCCATAAATGCTTACCATTAATCGAAAATATTTTATTTATATCGCTAGGAATCGAACTCAACGATTACAAGATTTGAAAAGAAAAGTAAATTTATGTCTTTTTACTGAAACGCAATCTATAAGCTATTATAATGTGGATCTATAAGCTATTATAATGTGGATTATTGCTCAGCAAGTGTAAGGTGTCACGGCAAAATCATGTAAGTGCCATTAAAAATTTTGTTTTTAAATACTCTAATTAACACAAAATGTGTCTGTGAAACACCAAAAATATGTTATGAGACAAATACAAGGCTCAAAAATTAAAAGGTAATTTATAGTTTAAACGGATATATGCCATAGGCGGTTGACAGAATCCGACATTCTGCAAACTGCCTAGGGGGTTGGCTGACTGCCGGCAGATGGAAGAATGTATCATCGAAATGACCTGTCTTCCAACTGCCTGGCTGCGTTCAGGCAGTCGGCAGACTGCCGGCAATTTGAAGGACAATCTATCCGAATCCGGCAGTCTGCCGACTGTCTAGGGAATTGATAGACTTTCTAGCAAAATAGTTTATTTTTTCAATCAAAAAGATGACATTTTAACCAACTAGTTAAATTTTCAACAAAAACCATTAAAGGACGAATTTTCAACAAAAATTTTGAATTTTGAATTTTTTACGAGAAATATGTATCTGCAATTTTTAAATCAATATCTCGAATAGTTTTCAAGATATCGAAGGCACCCCTGTGACTGGTCACAGAAATAATCATATTCCCTTTTCTAATATTTTCCTATAATTCTCTCATGTGCCGGCAGTCTGTCAAATCCCTAGGCAGTCTGCCGACTGCCTGAACTAAGCCAGGCATTTGCAATTACATATAACAATTTTAAAACTAGTTCCAATACTAATTCCAATTTTATTTATTAATAATGTTATTCGAAATAGATTTGGCTGTAAATACCTGTTCTGAAGATTTTGCCAATATCATTGGTTCATTTTTAAAGAAGTTTGTGCGACGATCAAGAATAAATATACTCGATTCGGCTATACATTTTCCCCTTGTAAAAATACATAATAACATGGTTATGACGTGACACTATTCAAGTTAATAATTGATAATTACGAATTTCTTATTAACAGATATCAATGTGAATTAATTAATATTCGTTTATTATTACAAATTAACTGTATTTACTAAAAATTTTATCAATTTAACATTTAACTTAACAAATGGAAGTAAAATGAATGATGAAAGACGAACTTTAAATCCCCATTAGCAGTTCGATTTGTGCACCAACTGCAACCAGTAATATCATTTTCTGTAGTTCCATACGAATGAAAATTTCCCACTCGGAAATTCAGTTGAATTCACTCAGAAATGCTCAATTGGTAATATTGGACATCCAATAGTAAACGTTTAAAGCATTATGAGCAATGAAATATTAGGATCAGAGATCGTTTAAGTTTTAGTAGCAAGCAATAGAATTTTTCTCAAAAAAGCTAGGTTCACTTGCATGCATTCATTATTTAGTAAAAAATATGTTTTTTAAAACATTTTTATGAGTACTTTCTTCTCTACATTTTGTAAAATGCAGGAAATTTCCGTCTTGATAATGATGAAACGCAAAAAGAAATTTAAATTGATGTTTCGCGAAGCGGCTTTTCCTTCAAAGAACTAAAATGAGTAGGTTTTACAAAAAAGGTATTGCACAAAAAAGGAAATATAAATAAGCCACTCCTCAGTTACTAACCTTTAATTATATTCGGTATTTTAAAAGCTATTATATTTTTGTTATTGCTTTACTTTTTAAGCCTTCTTTAGCAATGATTATTACAATTCTTCCTAAATACCATATTATTAATATTTTAAAAATTACATGTTTAGATTTTGTACACCTAAAGATTAAAAAAATTCATTTGTTGATTCTTTATTATGTTTAAAAAATATATCACTCTTCGTAACATTTTAAATTACAATTGAAAATTGTTTCAGCTTCAAGTCAAATAATTTGCATATTTGTATGTTTAAAAATGGTAAGTTTTCAAAATTGAATAATTAAAATATGGGAACCTCTCATTGTTTCATTCACCCTTCAAATATATCTCACTGTAATATTAAAATTAATAGCTCAAAAAGAATTGGTTTTTCTAATAACTATCCCGAAAACTCCAATAAAAAATATACATTTTCTTTCTTGTAAGATAGTGTGAATATAATTTCTTGCCATTCACCGTCAAAAAACATACTGAATTTTAATTTTAACACTCATTCAATTTTCTATTATTATAGGAACCGGAATGAATTTAAAAATAATATCACAGTAAATAGAAAAGTATCACTTTAATCTTCAAAAAAATGATAAAAGAATATAAAAGTCTTTTGTTTGTTTATATTGATACAGATTATTGTATCAATTGAACATCCTTTAAATGATATTTAAACAAAATTTTGGTTAAAGTGAACTTAAGCAATGCCATTTTGTGCTCCAAAATCGTTGCAGAAAAACGTTCCGGTTCATTAGAAACAAGCATATAACAAAGAAAAAAGGCAGAAAAACTTAGTCACCAAAAACTAACCCCTCACTCTCCTTATTCTTCTCCGTCTTTTTTATATTACCAGTGACCAACATGTTTTGAAGCTAATTTAGACTTCCTCATCAGGAAGAATTGATAGGAAAGCTACCGATATGAACTATATAGAAGCTTATAAGTTACTAAGCACAATTTTGATTTCTTTGATGAAAATTGATTGGCATATATAAATATTTTTTATTCAAGAATAAAGAATCAATTTATCCAATTGATAACCCTATACCAAATTTCGTTATGCCTGGAGAGATCCTTTTTAAATTAATAGCTTTGTTACCCTATCTCTTTATAAATCAAATGTCCACTAATTCTTTCTTTTATGGATTTCTCTAATTATAATTACAGTGAAACTCTTCTATAGCGCCGATTTCGGGGTTGACGGTTGGTGGGAACTAACTCATTATAGCCCGCTTCGCTTTTGTTTGTTCACGCCTAATTGCTCACCTGAGTGACAGCCGTAGATCCCGCGTACCCCGCGCAGCACCTGTTACACCTAATGTGGCGCGGCATCAAATCTCGGAAGGGCTATGGAAGGGAGGGCTATTGAAGAGTTTCACTGTATTTGGAGGGTGCAGTTCCGAATAGTACATACCTCCGATTGATTTTAAACTACGTATTCTCTTATATTTTGACTCGCTGATGGAGAAAATGATAGTGAAAATACGCGAAAATTTGATTTCCATGGTGAAAACCATGAAA
This sequence comes from Belonocnema kinseyi, assembly GCF_010883055.1. Taxonomy (NCBI): domain Eukaryota; kingdom Metazoa; phylum Arthropoda; class Insecta; order Hymenoptera; family Cynipidae; genus Belonocnema; species Belonocnema kinseyi. The sequence goes on along the minus strand of NC_046660.1, from coordinate 91,045,808 downwards.
AACCCATAAAAATCATGGTTTTTTGTGTTTATCTTAGTAAATAATAAAAATGTATGAAAAACCTTAGAATAAAAGTTGTAGATCTTTTAAAAACGTATTTATTATGAGAAATACATTTTTACTCTGCGAATAATAGTTTTCTAGAAAAATAACGATGGGGCGGGAAGGTACCCCTGTGACTCTTCACAGAAATAATGTTGGTCAAACTCCTACCCCTTTCCAACGTCTCGCGGGGGGCGGGAAGGCACCCCTGTAACTGGTCACAGAAATAATGTTGGTCAAACCTTTACCCTAGTAAAAAGTTACAGGAATAGTGTTGCTAAAACCCCTATCCCTTTCCAACGTCTCAAGGGGGATGGGAAGGCAACCCTGTGACTGGTTACACAAATAATGTTAGCACCCTTGTGAAACCGCTACATATTGTGCTGTATTTCTGTGATTTTGCATATTTATCGTTTTCTTTTCTCGAAAACTATTACTTGCAGAGTAAAAATGTATTTAACAGCAAATATATGTTCTTAAATGATCTGCAACTGTTATTTGAAACTTATCCTTACATTTTTATTATTTAATAAGATAAAGACAAAAACCCATGCTTTTTATGGGATTTTCATGAGTTTCACCGTGAAAATAAAATTTGCGCGTATTGTCACTATCATTTTCGTAATCAACGAGACGATATACATGGATATCCGCAGCTTCAAATTATTCCATGGTATATACTATTCAGAACTTTATCCAAGTTTGTTCGAAATTTGGTACAACCACCCTGTTAACTCTATTATTATCTTCAATATTATTCTTGTTCCGATAATTATTTTTACTTTTAATATGATCAATTCAGTTTTGCACATATTTTTCAATGAAATCAAACAGAAAAATGTTTGAGGAAAACTTAATTTAGAAACACTTTATAGACTTTTTACCCAATTTTAGGAACATTAGATTTACACACAATATCTAAAATTCTGTTCAGAAGTAAGATGTTTGTGAATTTTGTAAACGAATAGTACATGTGAGAAACTAGATAAATGAGGTGTGATTAATAAGCTTACATCTTATCATAATAAGAGAGAATTCATGGAGATGATATTTATAAAGAAAAAGGGTAACGAAACTTTTAATAAAAAAACTATCTCAACTGATATAACGAAGTTTTATCTGGGGTTATCAATTGGATAAATTGATTGTTCATTCTCTATTACATAATAAAAAAATATTACCATTATTTTTTATAAATTTTTATCTTTTACTATAATAACTAAGGTTACTTATTAATAATATGCTGTATGGGCATATATAAAAACTACTGTTGTATTCAAAGAGATATTAATTATTTCAAAATATTTAATTATTTTAAAGAAAACTGTCCATTAGATATTATTTTGAATTAAAAAAATTAGATTTTTGGAGGACAAAAAATTGAAAATGAAAATAAAAAATTCTAAAAGGAAGTTACATAAGTAATAGGGATTGTTCATTTTCTTATTGCTTTTTCTTCAGCAGGATCATTTCATTTATATAAAGAGTCATAGTTTAAAAAAGGTTAACCTCTGGACTAATGATGATTATTATTTGAATTTGTAACCAAAAGAAGATATGACAGTTTTATTTTGTAACGTCACGTGAAATTTCTGAATTAGTATTTTCACGGTGAATAAAGTTTTTTTTTTTAATTTTCATAATGACCGAACATAATGAATAAAATATATTTTCTATAAATTAATAAATTTAGATTTTTCGGTAAGCACAGTCACAGAAGATTAAATGAGAACCACTAATAGGTATTTATAAACTTACCTGAAACTTGTAATTATTTTCAAGGAGTAATTTGCTCTTCTAAATAAACTATATAAATATATAACTACCATATATAGGTTAAAACGAATAAAATTTAAGGCAAAACTGTAATGCCTATAACTTTGTTTTGATTGAACGAAATACAGACATTCTTGAATAAACATGATTCTGCTCCAATTATCTTCAAATTCATGGTGTTTTATTATCTTATGTTGCATTGCTATAGTTATTAGGCTTAAAAACATAAAAATCACGGACCCGAACAAGCTGCGTTAATTGAAAATCGATAATTTAAACTTCAAGACAGAAATTTCTTCTTAATTTAGTAAAATTACTTAGATATCTTTGAGGGACATAACACTGAAAGAAATGAGACAAATGCCCATATATGCAAATTAATTTTCTCTAAAGGACGGAAAATTAGACGAAATAACTTATTATACTAATCTCTATGTTTTTATTTTTATTTGTTATGTGAATTTTAATTAATGTAAGGTTCTTTTGTTTATAGCGGTACTTTTTCTATAATAAATAATCCCTGACAGGGAAGTCTAAATTGGCTGCGAGATATGTTGGTCCCTAGTAGTATAAAAAAGACGGAGAAAGAATAATTGGAATGAGTGACCGATTGGTTTTTATCGACTTTTTTCTTTTTCTCGCTGTTTTTTGTTGTTATATATTTGTCCTGATAAGCCGAAAAGGCAGTCGCTAGAAATCAAATTTTGATTATTGAACTTTTTGCAATCGAATTTTTGTATACATAAAATTGTTCATAAGATAGTAGATTTCATTTCTATTTTGAATGGATACCTTTATATTTACTGCATTATTACTTAAAACCATGAGAAAAGTCTACTATAAAACATAAAAGCTAGAATTAAAAAATAATCATAATAACGTACATAAAGCATTTAAATAATTAAAATCTGGCGTTGTTCACTTTACAATGCGGTTTTGCAGAGAGGTAATTAAACCACAGGTCACGCATGTCATATGAGGAATAATTGAAATAACCAGTTCTCTCATAACGAATTCCTTTTTTCATAGGTGGAACATGCACAGGTGGATCGAATTGGGCTAGTCGTGTGTCCTATTGAATAATGAATGGAATTATAGTTGAGATTGGTCGATCGAGAGAAGACACCAAAAAGTTCGGGAAATTCGTAATTGCTTACAATTAGCGGAGGAATGTGAGCTTTTAAAAAATAGTAAAATTCGAAGTTCTGTATCATCCTGTCGTCCAGCCGACCAACCGGTCAGTCTCACTAGAGAATACAGTAGAGCGCGGTGCGGTGGCGGGATCGATACGATAATTATATGTGCGGTGGAGCGAGTCACGCGAGCTCGCGTGACCCGGCGCGGCGACCGGGGCCACGTGTCCACGCCCGTCGCGCCGTGCTTCATCGCAGCTATATTATACTAGTCGTATTGCGAGTCATTGACATTTAGGCTTTCTCTTCATCCTAATTATAATGACTTGTGCAATTAGCACGTACTCCAGATGGAATAAAATTGAAGCCGAAATATTTAAATGAATATTATCGATAAGGGACCATGTTTCACACCGGCAGATCCATTTTACATACATTATACATATCGTACGTTCGTCTCGACCTCTTTTTTATTAAATTTCGAAGCAAGTCATGGAATTCAAGGTTAACAATTTGACTGTAATTTCCAAGCCTTTCTTCGCTGTGTGAATCTAACACTAATAATAGGGTACCATATACCTGCAACAAAAAATGTCACCTACTGTCAATTATTTTTAAAGCTTTGCGGCAAAAACAATCGACGAGTTTCGTATCCCAACTACGAGCGAGATGGAACACCATCTTTAAATTACCTGCTAGAAAACTGATCCGAGAGTTTTTTCTGTGTGTTGCACAGAATTGTCAGTACTGTCCACGATCATACTTGAAGAATGGTGAAAAAGAAAGGTGTCATTTTAATTTGTGACAATTTAAGTTATCATTTCCGTAATTTACTTTTTTGTTAATACCCTTCTCCGTTTACAGTTGCGCAAACTATACGATTATTTTTTAAATCGTCGTGTCCTTTCCGTTTGAAAATTTAATGTATATTTATAAATCGGTATGCAGAACGAAAAGAATGTTAGTGGAATAAAAAAATTAACTACGTTTAATAGTATTAATTTTAACAAATCATTATTTTGTGCCGGTGATTGGAAAAGAAACAATAAAAAAATGATAAATTTCTAAAATTGCTAATATTTAAAACATTCCTGATACAAAAATTGGATATAGAAATATTTCTGATTTCATTTCAAACTGAAATAAAATAATTGGTTCTTCGATAAAAATCTCAAGTAATGGATGATGTGCAGTTTTTTGTTGTTGTTCTTAATTAATTTGTATATAAACTTTTCATTTTCGCAACAAAAATGATTAAAGAATATTAATTAATTATCTAAAATGCAGTTAAGGGTATTGATTGAAATGCTGAAATTTAAAAAACGCCGTAACGGGTAGTTACGGCTCTCTTCGAATCACGGACCTCAGAAATAGGCCTGTTGTGATTTGAGAAAACGCCGTTCACGGAAAAAGAATTTCGCAGCTTAAAATAAATACAGTTACGGCGTTTCTCCAATTACAGACGTTTTTCTTCAGGGTTCGATGATTCCGGAGAACGGTGCAAGCGCGTACGGACCTCTTGGAAGTCACGAAGGCTCAAGATCACCGCCCGATAATTTAGTAAAGTCCGTAACTGCCCGTTGCGGCCTTTTCTCGAATTTTTCTGTGACGTATTCAGCTATCCATGATTTGAGCCTGCAGTTAACGGTCAGTTACGGCTCTCTTCCAAATCATAACTCGCCAAATTTTGCAGTTAACGGCGTTTTTCCAAAATTTAGCAATAATTATTCTAAAAATTATTAACAATTTGAAAAAATTATTTTAATAGTCAGGTCCTAAAGCCTGTAATTCTTAACGTAATTAAAAGTTTTTTTCTTTTAGAAATGATTTAAATTAAATTTATAATGAAACTGTTGAAACCAACTCCATAATTTCTATTTGGGTGTAATCATATATAAAAAATACGGCGGGGCAATTTTTTTAGAAGTGGCATTTTCACGTAAACGCATCGAAAAAAGTTAATTTAATAATTTTTCCATAGAAAACATATTTATATCTTACTGAACAACTTTACAATTTGAAGTTTTTTGTTGCTCAACACTCTTTCGATCCCATGCACTCTACCAGGTGTATACATATGAAACCGGTATTTTTTCAAGAAAAAAACACATTTATTTCAAGAGAATGATAACAAATATTTTATTCAAAGTATGCGCCCT
>NC_046660.1:91039281-91040598 GCF_010883055.1 Belonocnema kinseyi | reverse complement strand
AAAAAGTGGTGAAAAATTGACCACGTGGTATATGGATAGCCCCTAACTCAGACCATACATTAAAAAAAGTAAAAAGTTTCGGTGCTTTTAAATGACAAATAACCTCACCTATTACTTTACGAGAGATTGGTCTGTCAGGTAACAAAAATGAACCCCACTTGCTGAAAAGGAACCCCAAACGATAAATGAGCTCTTAAGGGCATGCGACACAGTGGGATTCCTACATTACCAACCTCTTTTTTCCATTGAACAAAATTTTTTTGTGAACCATAGAACTTTTTTGGTAAATGAAATATCGAACTCAAAATTTGAGGAGAGAATAAGAAGACATTATTCTACGTTTATGTACTGCATTTGAATCGGAATTAAAAAAAAAAATTATTTCTGAAATTTTTTGCCAAATTTCGATTCAAATGCAGTACATAAACGTAGGATAATGTCTTCTAATGCTCTCCTGAAATTTTGAGTTCGATATTTGATTTACAAAAAAAGTTCTATTGTTCAAAAAAAAATTTTGTTCAATAGAAAAAAGAGGTTGGTAATGTAGGAATTCCACTGTGTCGCATGCCCTTAATGATACCACACTTGGGGTTCTAAAGGATTTCAATTGTAATTGAGCCTATTTCTAAAGAACCTATTTTTCGCTTTGCCCACTTGGATATTATTTTTAATTAATAAAACAATATTTACCTTAAAGCACACATGTAATCGAAGTCTGATGGACATAACTTAAGGAAGATAATTAAATTACAAAGTAACACCGCAATTAAAATAGATATATTGACTTGATAAATATCATGCGCTGGTTATGTAGCAAAGTTGTCAACATAAAGGCATATTCTTATGCAAGAAACTTTTCGTCTTAAGTCATTGGTCGATAACTGTAAATCGATTCTCAGCTTACCAGTCCTACTTTGCAAGCTTTTGGTATGTGAATGCGTCTTCATATTCTTTTCAAGGGTGTTCTAAATGGACGCTTTTGGCTCTCTACATGTATTTATTGGAGCTCAAGTTCTAAATGATACCAACTTTTATTTGGATCGCAGCTTTAGTGAACCCCCAGTTTTTTCTGTGTAACTATAAAACTTAGAGGTTATTTTTTAAATTCTTTACTCTGATGTTACTGAACTGATTATAGTGAATAAGTCCGAAATCACTGATTAATTTAGTGAAATGTCTTAACTACTATATCAGTCAGTAAAATTTGCACTAATTCCTATTTACCAGGTGTATACATATGAAACCGGTATTGCCATTTAGCGGCCAGTAGGCACACTTGTAGGCACTGTCGGAACTTACCATTTGTGCTAATTGGCG
>NC_046660.1:91031069-91039181 GCF_010883055.1 Belonocnema kinseyi | reverse complement strand
CCGAAACTGTCCGCGTGGTATATGGATGGCCCCTTACATGGTGCATTGCTGCCAACTCTCAAAAGTGTTTATTTCACTGAATGAATAAGTAACTTTCCAGTGATTGTCAGTGACCGATTTTCCACTATTTCAATCAGTGAAATATCACTGACAATCAGTGAAAGTTTACTGTTTCAGATCTAGAGAGCGAATTTGAAGATATCAATGCATTAATATCAAATGCCTCAGGTATAGAAGCGTATAACTTTTATTTAAACGAAAATGTTGATTAGTTCCTTACCTTCTCTTACAGTCGTAGAACATCATAAATCAGGTTTCCAGTATGACGTAATGTGAACATTTTTCATCGTTGAACGACGTAATTTTACAAACAGTCCGTAATTTCACAACGTGTAACCATGCATTATTACGCCCGAGCGTAAATCCGGCATACAGCAGTTCCGGCAGATTTCTTATAATATAGATATCAAGTTCTTAAACCTGGGATTTAATAAAATTATAACATCCCAATTGTACGATTTTCTATCTATATATTTAATTCCCAAATTTGTATTATCCAAGATCATAAACGTTTTTATCTATTTTCCTCAGTGTTAAATGTAAAGAAGGCTTCATTACAAAATAACACTCGTGAAAAGAAATACCAACTGAATACCATTTCTAAATTAGATACAAACCAAGTTTAGTATTTTTCTAGTATGTACCCTTATCTTATCACTTTATGAATCCCGGATCAAAAGGACTTTGTATAGTATTCTGGAGACCAAAATATAACGTTTTATACCTTAAAAAATTCTGATTGTACCTGCGGGAATTTAGTCGCTTCAACCAGAATAGAATGTTCAATATAACCTTACTATAAATTCTGGAAAAAACTATTAGAAGATTCGGGTTGACAATTTTCTGATTAGTTTTACCAGAATCTCGGGTACATTTAACCAGAATTTCAGGTAAGATTAACTAGAATTTTTTACTGTATATTTTCCTGGTAGCTTAGATATACAAGGTTCTGGTCAACATAGCCAGATATTCTGGTAAAATTAACTAGATCTTCTTATAAGCTCAACAAGATATTCTGGTAGGCATCAATTTTCGACTATTGAATTTCAATATTTTTCTAGCTTCATGGACTCCTCTTAACCCACTCTGAAATTACATGGACTGCGTCCGAAAGAGAACTACTTCAACAAATCTTACCAGACATATGAACCAGAATAGTTTTAACCGGAAAATATCAACCAGAGTTAATTCAATAGAATTTCCTAGTCATATCATCGAGGGATTTTTATTAATCAAAACGACTGAATTATAGAGTACAAATGTTGATCCATATTAAGTCGGAATGATCTATAATTGAAAAAGTATTTATGTATAAATAATATGTTGAAAATTGGGATTATTTATATGTTTTTTGTTTTCAAAAATTTTTGTATATTTACTAAATGAATTTAATTAAGGCTTTTATATCATTAACTTTAAAATCCGCAGACTTCTTATGTATAGAAATCCGGGTACTCTAAAGATAATGATATATAAGATATATTTCTTTTATATAAATTATATTTGATATCCAACTTTTATTCGAAAGATCTTTCAAAACTTTTGTTTATTGATTAGTTTAGCACACTTTAACGAAATATATGCTAGCACCATTACTTGACTAATATCTAATAATAATAATTTTGCCTAATAATAATTTTTCACATATGATACACAAATGCAGTATTTTAACTTTTCGAACGAGTAGATGAAAAAATAATACAAACTATTTAAATATCGTGTCACTTTCTTATATCTGGATTTTTTTACGAAATTGTAAGTATTTTACATTAAAAATGTATCATTTTTGTATAAGTAAATCTAAAAGCCAGTAAGAAGCAATACGAGTATCTGAAACTCAAATATTTATTGATAAAATTGTATTAAAATTTTTTCTATAGAATTCCAAGCTTATCGATAAAACAGACAAGATTTTGTCAGAGCTTATAAAAGCAAAGAATTCAAATCTTGTATTTTTTGGGCTCATGGAGAAAACTCTAAAAAAGAATATATAATAATCATAATACAATAAATACGTCAAATTTGTGTAGAGTAAATTAAAGTATTTAAAAATTTGAGTGCAATGGAGGTTTTTTAATTAACTATGTATACTGGAAATCCGCGGAAAGAATCGAGGAGAAAAAAATATATAAGCATATACAATACCAATCTGGTGGTCCGCATTAATATGCAAATTACAACTCTCGGACGTGTTTTACGTTCTTTACACAGTTTCCGCCATTAGTATGTCAACAGATGGTGCGTCACTGTTTCATGTTATTTTATTGAATACACTCCACCTTTTTGATATGGGCAAATATTTACTATGTAACAATGTTTCTTTATATAATGACTATAATTTCCGCTATATAATAAATTATTATTGTCAGCATATAGTCAGTTATTCACTCTCCTTTCTAGAATATGTAAAATTAAACAATATTGAAATAAATATTTATTTATGTTTGTTCACAATATTAAATATTTTTAATTTATAAGATCTTCCTGTGGGTAATAATAATATAGCCTCACAGCATAAGATATCGGCAAGGTATCCCATTTATTTACCAGGATATCCTGGGCATATCCCTGGAGATCCTAGGGATATCGAGAATAATATCATACAGGGCGGAAGTCTCAATATCTCTGGAATGTCCCAAGAATATCTCAGAATATCTCAGAATATCTCAGAATATCTCAGAATATCCTCAGGATATTCCATAAATGTTCTAATTTTATATGCCAAGGATGTCCCCAAGATATTTCAACTCTATAATTTAGTATATTCCTGGAATTTCAGATATATCAACTGCCAATAATATGTATATTCAATCGTATCAATAAAATAACAAATAATTTAACAATATGAGGTATTTTTCCGGAGATTTTATACAAAGTACAATATTAAAAAGTACAATAGTAGTAAAACCCCCTCTAAAGTCACTTCCGGATAAATACCATCATGGCTGTTATTGTCTGAAAACTGTCGCGCAATAATGAGTGACACTTTAACAAAAGAAAAACTGATTTTGCTGTTGAAAAGTGCGATCTCTAAACTGCGCAATTATTGATTATGAAGATTATTCGCGGTAATAATTTTTTGATAATTATAATAAAATAGGATTTTGAAAGAAACCGAATATTCAAGATTTGTGTAAAGTGGTTTTTCTTTCGAATTTATGTTTGTGAATCTTTATGTTTTCAGGTATTCTACATATTTTAATCAAAATGCATTTCAGAAATATTGGATTCCATTGCCAAAATTGTGTATATCCCGCACATGACATTGAGTGGATATTGTAAGTGGCGGAAATCTCAATATCCTTGCAATATTCCACGGATATCCCGGGAGATTTTTGGGACAATTTTCACGATATATCACATCCTGTCAAGATATTCTAGGGATATGCCAAGGATATCATTTTGTTGTGAGGGTAATTATATTTACCACTGGCATGTAAGTTTTAATATTTAAAACACAGCAGGTACATTAATTAAAGCTCACACCTGAAGCTTAAACCCCAAGTTGCTCCTCTCTTTTAATTAAAGCATAACGCAGGCAACTTGTTTAATGAGACTTAATTATTAACGCTTCATAATTTTAAAAATATTTCATAATTGAATACGAGAAATATGAAGCAAATAAACTAAATGTTTCTGTTACAGCACTAGCTGAATCCAATTACACTGGAAGAAACTCATATAATTGGATTAAATACCGCTATGCAATAGTAAAAATATAATTATAGAAAAATATAAACAATTAAAAACTAAAAAATTTCAAAATTTTGCTTCATGGAAATAGTTCTCATCAATAAATTAATTCTAAATATAACTTTTGCAAATTGTCAGTTGATAAGTCATAATTACGCAATTAAGAATTTGAATACTCTTGTTACTCGCTACCAAAAATTGTTTCGGTTGAAGGGAATTTTTGTCCTCTTTTTGCTAAGATTGATGCTTTATAGAATGACTAGATAACTCATATATGTCAGAGTAGGCACTAAAGATAAGTCGCGTGCATCGGATAGCGTGTTACAAACTTAGGAGGCCAAAATATGAAAGATATAACTATGATCTGATATCATAGATCGTATACCTTAATTTCGACAGCTTCTGTAGAAGAAGTAATATGGGTCCAAGAAGGGTTCCAAAGCATCGATAAAAGAATAATTCTTTCTTCATCGGATAATATTCCATTTTTAGTGAATATACCTATATGAAAATTCTGGAAAAATAGTATGACATTTATTGTTTATGAGCCTTAACAGTGTTTAGTTTAATTATTTGTTATAAAAACCAACAATTTGCAACTCTCTTTTTTAAAAGAAATTTATTATATATAAAAGTAATTCAATCAATATCAGATTCTTTGCTTGAAAAAACACTACTTCCCAAATTATCGAAATGTTTAGACAAATTTGCCAAAACAACATTTGCGACTACACAACAATTTATGAAAAAACAATTAAAGAATTGTACATAAGAACATTTTCATATGCGAAACTGATTGCTATTGTGCACTTCGTTATTTTTTATGTTAATATGTTATTAATTTTATTAATAACAAATTCTTATAAAAAAATGTGAATTAGTTTCTTGTAACAATTCAGGGGGTAGTACAGGAACTTTTTTTCAAAAAATCCATTTTCCAAAAATAACGAATTCTTGTATTAAATATATGTAGAAACGCTGAGGAAGTGGTTATTTTGGTCGGAAATTTCAGGAACATGTCAAAGAATACAAATGAATACAAGTGTCTCCAGCGCCGGACGAGCATTTTCATAAATGCAAAAACTTAAACGCGTTTTTCTCGAAACAAAGTTCTTCGAACTGGTTGACATGATTCTGAAAAGACTATTCAACCGATCAGGCTGAAATTTTAACAGCCTATTTTACACACAAATGCTTATCGGGTAGACCTCTAGAATGATTATCGGTTAACATTTAACCCTTTTTTTAAAATTAACATGAAGAAAAAAGTGTAAAAATTTCAAATCCGCCATTTTGTAGTTTTTTATGGATTTTTATTTCTGAGGTCTAACCGATAGCGACAACCGTACTCTTTAATATTCTTGAAAAAAAATTTATTTCAGATGACTACATCTTTATAAATCATGTCGACCAGTTTCAAGCAGGGCTGAGTTTGGGCAGCCGTATCAGCCAGATTTACCATTAAAAAAAAACATTAAAAAATTGTTTCTATTCCCTTTCCCTTTGCCATTCAATGTCGCTTCACTTTAGCCGTTTCTGAAATCATTTGTGAACAAACTGGTAAATTAATTTAAAAGTAAATTAAAATGACCAGTACGTCAAAAAAAAAAAAATCAAATGAAGTTACGGAAGCAGATTAACGTAAAGGATAACACAAGGAACTTTTCTATGACATAGACAATCCATTTGAAGAATCTCAAAGTTAAACTACCTATAAACTTCAGCTTTTACGAAACCATCCTTCTAGAAATAATAGATTGGACACGATTAATGACGATTAAGTGTAATCAAAAGTTGAATCGGTTTAAATTGTTGCTAATTGTGTCAATTGTTCCCAGTCGGAATGAATTGAGTAAATGCATGTGTCTGCAATACGCCTTCTGCAGTTTTCGTTTGTAACAAACATGGCGCGCACGTGTTTATTGGTTAGATATTAAATTTTTAGTAATTTAACAAAATTTTTATGTGCAGTTTGATTTAGCCGGTACATTATTGTAAAACGTTTATTTACGTCTTTTTAAATTCATATTCTTGAAATTTTTTTTGTTTGACAAAATAAAGAACCGCTGTGATTAATTAAGGCAAAATCAAAATGCTGTAGTGAAAACTTAACCCCTAACTCAGAATAATGGATACCCAATTGAAAACGATTGGAAGCATTATGCAAGGTAGGATGGCGCCAATATTTTGAAACTCAGACTAAATAAATTATAGGTAACTCATTGAATTTTTAGTAGAAAAACTTATCCAATCCTTTTAAGTTTCTTGAAATATAACAATTTTGAATTTATAAATAAGTCTGATTTAAAATTCTTGAAAATTCTAGTTTTAAATATTAAAAATGTTACATTTTGAATATTTCAAATAATTTAATTTGCAAATATTCTTGTTTTAAAGGTTTGAAATTATTAATTGTATAGTATTAGATTCATTTTAGTTTTATTGGGTTGAAATTTAAATTAAATACGTGCGGAATTCATTACAACAAATGGTTTTCCTTCCATAAGCACAGAAATTTTGTATATTATCTCCTTCCTGAAATATTGTGACTAATGGCCACAAATTTCTGCAATTTTGGTCAAATTTTTCATTTAATTGTCTGAAAAAAGTTTATTTTGGTCTTTATATCCAATTGTCATTCTCATAATTTCAGCAAATCTTATGTAGTCGTATGGACGGTTTTCGACATTTTAGAATATCAAAGAATAAGAGTTTAATTTTAAATTTACTTATTGTTTTCAACTTTGAGTTTAAAATGCTAAAATTAAGAAATTATTAAGTTTAAATATAAGCAGTTTAGAAACCTAAATTTTTAAATGCCATTTTTTAAGTCTGCATTTTTACTAATTCAAATCAAATCGAAACAAGATTAAAAATGTATATTTTTCATACTCAAATTTCACATGGCATAATTTTAAATTAAACAAAGTTAAAGGCTTCAGAATCCATATTGTACAATTTCAAATGTTTTATTTATAAAAAAGTTTCTAGAAGGCTCGTCATTTTTTATATATTAATGAACGTTTGAACTCGAAATCGATGTTTAAAATGTTTTAATTAAATATTTAGAACGCTCAGTGATCAGAAAACTTTAACTTCGATTGGTTTAATTAGTGATTTAGTCTTCAATACTTTAAATAACAACATTTTCAGCTTCAAAAACTTAAACTTTGAATTTTATTGACTGGTGTAAAAACTTTTTAACCTTGAAATTATTCCAGATGTTTTCTTCGACTTTAGTGGCTACCTTGCGAATAATAGAAAAAGTTGGTTTTACGTCAATCATTAGTGGTAAATAAGAAGTCATAATCTAAGGATTACCGAATAAAATATCACCGACATTGATCTAAATTCACTGTTTAATTTAGAAAAAATGTTGTTCATCATTTTAAGTACTTATATTTCGGTTAGGTATGAAAAAGAGGAGGGAATAGACTCGTTAGTTGAAAGGTTGAAGGGGTCCATTGAAAAGGTAAAGGATGAGCTGGGTACTAATGAAGAAAGATTAGGGGCAAAGAGAGGCTGGTGGGACGAGGAATGCTGGGAGAGTAAAGAGAGAATAGAAGAGTGTGTGAGCAAATGGAGAAGAGGGGAAATGGAGAAGGAGAAGTATAACAGGAAAAAAGAACATAAGAAGATGCTGGAAATAAAAAGACAGAGGGGAAAGGAAGAATATAAAGCAGAGGTAGAAAAAGCGATCAAAGAAGGTAGGGTGTGGGATGTGATAAATAGGGATAGAGGGGGAAGGAAGGGCGTTAACGAAGAAATAGAAATAGAGGATGGAATGGAGAACGAAGCTATGAAGTTTGGAGAAGGAATTAGGGATGGGATGTGGAAGATCTGCAACAAGGTATGGAAAGGGGAAGGTTGGCCGGAAGAGTGGACGACGGGACTGGTGGAACCGCTTGTTAAGAAAGGGGAAGGATAAAAGGTAGAAGAATACAGAGGGATCACTCTCATGTCAGTCGGCTATAAAATATATGCAGAAATCTTAAGAAATAGGTTGGAGAGTTAGGTAGAACAAAAAGAAAGTATCCCACATAATCAGACGGGATTTAGAAAAGGAATGGGAACTATAGACAACATCTACGTACTTAACTATTTAGTTAACAGAAATTTGGGGAGAAAGAAAGGGAAACTCGGCGCTTTGTTCTTAGATTTCAAAGCAGCATTTGACTCAGTGAATAGAAAAGTACTATGGCAGGCATTGAAAGAGAGGGGTGTAGAGGAAAAGTTAGTGGAGAGGATAAAGGAAATTTTTTACTGAAACCAGGATTAGGGTGAAAATAGGAAAGAAAAAAGGGCAGGTTTTCTGGACAAGCCGAGGTCTGAGGCAAGGGTGCCCTTTGAGTCCGTTAC
>NC_046660.1:91015082-91030969 GCF_010883055.1 Belonocnema kinseyi | reverse complement strand
GAGAGCATGGAGGTTTGAAGAGAAGCTAAAAAGGGGAGAGGGAAGTAAAATTGCACAAGCATGTTTCGGTGAAATTCGGAACAATGAAGCGAGAGGTAATGTAGGAAATTCAAAAGGGGAGGTAGAAAGGAGAAAAATGAGAAGAGTGTGTAATATTCGAGAAGGGGTTATGGAGTGGCAGGACATAGAGTTGGAGCTATTGGCTAAACAAGGAGAAGAGAGATGGACAAAGATTATAGATTCGAGGTACAATAGATGATATATGATGGTCAAAGGGTTGACGGAACCAGAATATCTGCAAAAAATAAAAAAGGAAGAAAAATGGAGTAGGGTTGTACGGTTCAGAATGGGAGAAGGAGTGAGAGCATGCAGATATTGGATGAATGAAAAGGAGAATTTATGCAGAGTATGTGGATACGAAATGAAGTCATGGGCACATGTATTAGAGAGATGTACAGGAGAGGAAGAGGGACAGTTGAGTGCGGATGAGTGTGTAAGATGGATCTTGATGGTAGTGGACAGGGAGTGATGTGGTTGAAGAAATTGGATGAAGTAAGGGAAAGCAAGGGAGTAGGGCAGAGCCAAACGGGTGATCCTGAAAAGGGACAGTAAAAAACGAAAATTGTTTTCAATATCGTGGAAAATGCATTTTTTATGGTAAAAGGAAACGGAAGCCCTGGAAGCTCGCTCACTTTAAGAATTAATATTAATACTGTGACTATTGTTTATCCTACGTAATGCGAAAGAGTAGAATATAAGTAGTAGTTAAGTTAGACTAAGGATGGAATTGTAAATATATGTACAGGGAGCGGAGGCCCTCAAATCCGTAAAAGGGAGAGATTAAATACATACAAGTACTTATATTTCAATAAACTAAAAATTTAGAAAGGTGAATTAATAAAAATTTTTTTATTATAATATCAACTTATGTGTTAATATTTGCGAATAATTAAAAATTGAGACCTCTTTCTGACAAAAAAATATTTTATCTGTAATATTAATTTTTAATTGTTTAATTTCATTCAATTCATACCAGTTTGATATTTTTAAATAATAAATCTGAAGTTTCATGTTTCTAAATTATTCGCTTACTTTAAAAAAAAAATCTTAACCGATTTAAAAAATTATAACCGTTTATAAAAATTTTCACTAAAATAAACGAACCAAGAGCGCATAATAAAGAATAACAATTTGGCTTCATTATTACAAATTCAACTTTTTTATTTTTATCCTGTATCTGATTTTATATTTTTAACATAAAATACTATTAGCACATCTTTTTCGTAGCACCACTTTCATCTAAGAATTTTTAAATAATTTCCGCCAGACAAAAGTGCTACCATCACGTAGCCAATTCAAAGTACCCGATTGGAAACCGATTGGAAACCGCGACGAATCGCTACAACAAATTTAACAAAATCTTTGAAGGCCTAATAATTGTATTTTCAAATTGATCTTGGACTCAATAGATCTGAACCATATAAATTGCATTGATAAAAGGTTAGACTAATTAAACTTTCATATTATTTATTTCTTGAATAAGGATTTTCAAAATAACGGAACTATGTGCAATTAAAGCCTCCTTGAAAAAGAATAAAATCCTTTCTAGTCAGGTCTTATTGAGTCATTGTATTTAAGTTATTCACAAATAACCTAAATCCGAAGATTCCGTGACGAATCGCTATAAATGGCATAGATTTTTCTATTTTAAATCAGGTGAAAATGATAAAATGACGATTTGCTATTGAAATCAATAAGGAGGCTTCTTTGTAAAATGATTAATTGATTTAAATTCCAAAAATATTGATACTTAAAAAATATAGTATTAAACCTGAAATAGCACAAAACTTTTTCGGTAATTAAAACCTGAAACAATTGTTTTTCTCTTGCGTGCAGAATACTTCAATAACGACTTGATTATAAATACACATTTTGCGTACTTTAAACGTATCGTTTTCCCATATAGGGATATTTTTAGTGGAAAGCGAGAAGTCAGTCACAGATTTTCCTCTACTTTTGGCTATTAATAGTTTGGGGTACTAAATAACTGTTTTCAACCATTTCGAGATATTTTTCTCATCATAACTCAGTGGCGAATAATAAAAGAGAAAAATGTTACATCTATACTAAAATGAAACTTGCAAAAACTTTGATTGGATAAAAAATAATGTCTAAATATATCTGCAAAACATGAATTAGAAATGCATGGGTTTATTATTGCAATATATAGTAATAGGATATGAAATAATCCCGGGGCAAAATCCTAATACTCGGCAATCCTCCCTGCATGCCCTGTCACGAAAAATAGAGTTCTAAGACCCTCTAAAAATAGTTGGAAAACGTTCGAAAATTGCGAATTCGGAAATAAGTAGGCTTCCGCGAGCATCAAACAGGTTTTCGCGATGCCCTAAAACTCCCACCGCGCTTTGTCAAACCGAGTTTTCCCGGTGATTTTAGAGTACTGAGCGAGCACGTAGCGAGATTTCAAACAAATATTCGATGCTTCAAAAGTGCTCGCTAAAGTGTCTTTAATGCTCGCGGTAGCCTACTTATTTCCGAATTCGCAATTTTCGAGCGTTTTCGAGGAAAAATGATGCCTGGAAAGCTTTCTCCAACCTCGCGCAGAACTCTATTTTTCGTGACAGAAAATGCAGGGAAAGCTTGCCGAGTATTACGATTTTGCACCGGGATGAAACAGAGTTTGATTAATGTTACGGGTAATTTCTTTAAGTTGTGAATATCAAAAAACAAATTTTTGATGTGGGATCATCCATATATTACGTAACACTTTTTTTTGTCGATTTTTGGAAATCCATCGTCCCAAGTAACCCTATCTCAATGATAGGCACGACCCCCCCCCCCCATACCTCATTTTGACGTAACTTTCATAATATAAAGATTTTTAAATATGAATAACACGCTTTTACTTTACCAAAAAAATAACTGACATAAGTTGTGGTAACCCATCAGAATAAGCCGTAATTTTTTCCAATTTTTCGGATATCACTTTTGGCCTACACTGAGTGATCAAATGTATGCAAATAATAATATAAAATTAGTTTTTAGAAAAAAATTCTTTATTAAAGCAGAATTTTTTTAAATATCAATAAAAATCTGACTTTTTTTACATATTCTCCTAACTTTTATTGTTTCGTTCAGAAAAACTTATATTTACTTTTCAAAATTTAAAAAAAAATACAACTTTAAAAAAGCTAATTTTGAAGTTTAGATTACCTTGAAGCGGCCTCAGAACTAAGCTAACAATTTCATTCACTTTAAGAAAATAATAGTGTGCTTCTTAAGTTCGTACAAAACTAACTTTATGAAAAATACATTGAAAAATGCATACCTGAAGAAGTGTTCCGTTAACTAAATACAAAGTTTAATTTTTATTGCTATTTCAAAAAATTATATATTTATCAAAACATTTTTTTAAATATTTGTTTTAAAATTATTTCTTATGGAAAACTACACAGGTAAAAAAATCATAATAATTTTTTAACCATACTTTTAAGAAGTTTTTATTTATTTATTTTAGAAACTTTTCGCCTCTCGGTGACAAAAAAACAGTCATATTAAAGCTGAACGTGTTCTACGTAAATAAGTTTGAAGACGTTTATGTAAAAAAATGTTTGTGTTTAGCAGACTGAAAAATGTAAAATAAAGTCAGGATTATTGGGTACATTTAAGAACAGTCAAGCTTAGAGCTTTATTTCTTATACAAGGGTCGATGGGAAAATTTTTTAAAAATTCACGAGTATGAGGAAGACTGTTGTAAACCAGTTGCATTTGAGAAATTTAAAAAATAATAAAAATTGTTGCTTAAACGTACAAAAATGTGCAACTATATTATGTTCAGTTTTAATACAGATATTAAAGCGATTCAAACTGTAAACTGTAATGCATCGGCTCTGTATTTAGTTTCAATCGCCCGTGAGGATGTGTTAGCCTTTTTTTTTGTGAAAATCGCAATATTTTTAGACATTTTTGTTGTTGTTAAACAAGTGACAGAAAGCAGGGGGGAGGGGATTTTTTTACTGCCGACCGCTGGTCCCTTTCTTTGACCCGTGTCACTTGTTTTCCAACAAAAAAAAATGTCTCAAAATATCGCGATTTTCACAAAGAAGACTAACACATCCTTGCGGGTGATTGAAAATAAACACAAAGCCTATCAATAATTACAGTTTGCAGTTTGAATCGCTTTAATATCTGTATTAGAACTGAAGATAGTATAGTTGCACATTTTTGTGCTTTTGAGCAACAATTTTTATTACTTTTCAAATTTCTTAACTGCTACTCGTTCGCAACAGTTTTCCTCATGCTCATGAATTTTTTCAAATTTTTTCCATCGCCCCTTGTATAAGAAATAATGTTCTAAACTTGACTGTTCTTGAATGTACCCAAAAATTCTTAATTTTTTTTACATTATTCAGTCTGCTAAGCACAAAATTTTTTTACATATACGTCTTTAAGCTCATTAACGTAGAACACTTTCAGCTTTTAAATTACTGTTTTTTTGTTGCGCTAGCATTTTTTTTGACTGAGTTGTTAAGCTTCAAAGGCAGGTGCCTATAGTTTTCTCGCCGATAGTAGACTCTGTGATTAGACCCATATTTCCATAAAGAAATGGAAGCTGGATAATGTTATGTTAAAATTCAATTAAGTTAAACATTCAATCCTAATTTTTAATATGAAATTTCATAAACAAATGTATAATTTGGCTGTTTTTTAGCATAGAAGTCTCATTTTCTGAGCGTAATTTACTATAAACATAATACCAATGACCGTCTGTTAGGATGATTTGCAATTGGTTATCAATTGCGTATTATTTAAACACATTCAATAAACAAATGCATTCTTTTGCCATTTTTCATTAGGCTAGTTTAGTTTTTTTCAGCAGAATCAACTGCTAATATGCGACTATGCCTCTTTCTGTAATACTTTGCAATTAGAAAAAAATTTGGTATTCTTTAAACAAACTTGATCAATAAATTCAGCTATGTGTTCATCTATTCGTTCATTTTTTAAACAGATTCATCTGTAAATATCTTATAGATGGCGATTAACTGTGATAGATAGATTACGTTATAAGTGTGTTGTTCAGAAAAATTAAATAAAAAACTTCATAATTTCACAATGTTTTGAGGATTTAAGTTCCGCCTTACGTTGCTTTATATTTCATTTTACATACTTGGGGTTGACTCTGCTAAAAAATGAAATCTATTTCTTAAAAATATGGAAATGGGCAACTACTCCATTAACATTTGCTTAAATAAGCGAAAATTCTCGTTAAGTACAAATGTAGGTATCCAAAAAATAACATTAGTAAAATAATTTTAGTTTAGTACCCTGAAAAAAACGAACAACATATTGTTATTGATGTAAAATTTATCATTGATTATGCTGGAAAAACTTATTATGCTGAGAAACGGCCAAACTTTATGTTTCTTTATTAAAATTACAATGAAAAATTAAATTTTAATTTTTAACTTCTCAGTTAATTCCAGGAATTTTCTTTTCTGAAGCTGGATAAAAATGTTTCAAACAGTTTACAGCTACAATTATTCCACGTCTGATAATTATAGTTTTCAACTGTTTGCAGCGTTTTTATCTAACACCAGATAAAAATATATCTGAAATTCACTATGTTATTTAAATAAAAAATAAACATGATTATACTTCCTTTTAATTCGAAAAATATGGGTTCAATATAATTAAGCATCGCGCATGAAGAAGATATCATTTTTGTTCATTAATTTCGTTTATTATAATTTTAAGAAAATTTTTATGGAATTGCTGTTGCTGGACATAATTTTTTATTAGTTTTGGTTTCAAATTGGACTATTCAGATAAAAATTGATGTGTGTTATTTTGATCTAGAAGTAAATGGATTTTTGTGAAAAATTCGAAAAAATTGTTTTTTTGGTATTTTCGAACCTGCAAAGCCAAAATTCAAAAGAAACAAGTAAGAAAAATTGACAGTTTTTAGACAAACATTTATCAAAGTTTCAATTTTTGCATATATTTTTAAAGAAAAATGCTTTTTTAGTGAATTTTTTTTTTGTCAAAAACTCTTTGATGGATTTGACTGAAAGTTTCACATTTTGATAATCAGACTTAACGAAACAAAAAATTCAAATCCACGAACTAGAAATATTCTCCTCCAAAGTACATCAAAATCGATGTACATTTCAGTTGCAACAAATTTGAGCCACATAGATTCATTATAAGAATTTAGGGGAAAAGCATCATTTAGAGACTGCTTTTCTCATCCAGAGCAACGTGATGTATTGTCTACAAACTGTCAGTCACCTGTCAAAATGATTTTGTTGGGCGTTATTTGGCTGAAATAGATGTTGATAAACAGGTGAGTTATAATAATAATAAACTAACTTTAAATTTTCTCTCATTTACCAGTGACTAATTAGTGCCTTGAAATAAAAATTGTACTTGGCGCAGTATAATTTCCAAATCTTAGGTTAGTCAAAATCGACATCAAATTCAAACCACAAAAGCCGGAATGTAAAAACTAAGTCGTGGCCTCCTGTATCTAAATTGATGCCTGTTCGATCGAAGAAATTTCCTCTAGATTTTCCGTTTTTAACAAAGTGAATTTAGCTGGTGGTTAAAGTGAGAATATCTAATTGTATATGTAGACGGTCATGACTTTTTCTATACATCCCGGCTTTAGTTTAAATACCGACGGCCAAGACTAACCTAACATTTGGAAGTTGCGTTAGGAAGTTATAATTTTGTTCTAAGTGACTAGTACACACTGTTAAATAAAAAAGTTGAAAATTAGGCAAACACTATTCCAATTAGTTTCCTTAGTAACAATTATTTAGTTTAATATCGCAAAGCGAATAGTTGCTTTGACAGGTGTTCAAGTAGCTGACAGCGCGGTTCAGCACTCAAAAACTCTCGGTATGAGTCAAAATTCAGTCTCCAAATCACGGAGTAATAATGAGACCGATCTATGTACATACGTTCTGACTGAGGTAACTTTACATTTATTGCGTTTCAACACAATGCTCACAAGGAAGGGGGCATGCGCACTGTGATTTGCTATCTCCTTTTCTCCCGCGAGAAGTGTGCGAGTGAGTGCCAGTGCTTGACAACCATAACAACATATTACCCAGTATTATACTGTCCCAGTATTCAATCTACACATTTTATATCATTTAATGATTACACTTAAATCTGTATTACTTACCCATACTTTCCCGGTCACAATTTGTCAACTTAATTGTGTACAAAAACACAGAAATAAATAAGCATGTATATTGACAAACTCAATTGACAATATTTACAGGAACATAACCTCAGTTTTTAGTTGTCATTCAACACGGCACTCACTCGCACATTTCTTGCGGGAGGAAAGGAGACAGCAAATCACAGTGCGCATGTCCCCTTCCTTGGAGCATTGGGTTTAAACACCTAATTCTGGCAATAAATGTACACTTACCGCACTCAAAACTCGAGACGGTTTGTACAGCATGATCGGTCTCATTATTACTCCGTGCTCCAAATGATACATTCCCCTAAATGGCCAGATGTGCAACTACGTTTAGAGAAATAAATTTGAGACTAAAAATTCTCTCAAATGCTCATTCGGAGATCAATGAAATTTGAGCTGTAACAAATTTTTCACTAGCGTTTTTCTGTGTAGAAATCATCTTTGCTTAGTAACTAGAATCGCACTAGCTATTTTTTATGCAACTGCTACGGTATGAAATCACATTTAAATAATTAGATTAAGTGTGCATCGCAAAAATATGTCTTTGAATTAATTTAAAAAAATGTTTCAACATCCCTTAAACATTGAAACCATAGGAAAATGGAATTCCTAAACTTTTCCGACCTGAAAAAAACTTGCAAGCTCGTCTTTTATTTCATGTTATTATTAATTATATTATTATTATTCATTATCTACAGAACAATAACTATCACTTAAAACCGAAAATAGTGACTACTATCGACGAGAAAACTATAGGCATCTGCCTTTGAAGCTCAACAACTCACTCAAAAAATGCTAGCGCAACAAAAAAAGTCATATTAAAGCTGAACGTGTTCTATGTAAATGAGCTTGAAGACGTTTATGTAAAAAAAATTTTGTGCTTAGCAGACTGAAAAATGTAAAAAAAGTCAGGATTTTCGGGTACATTTAAGAACAGTAAGGTTTAGAGCATTATTTCTTATACAAGGAGCGGTGGGAAAAATTTGAAAAAATTCACGAGTTTGAGGAAAACTGTTGTGAACCAGTTGCAGTTGAGAAATTAAAAAAAAATAATAATAAAAATTTTTGCTTAAAAGTACAAAAATGTACAACTATATTATCTTCAGTTCTAATACAGATATTAAAGCGATTAAAACTGCAAACTGTAATGCATAGGCTCTGTATTTATTTTCAATCGCCCGTAAGGATGTGTTAGCCTTATTTTTTGTGAAAATCGCGATATTTTTAGACATTTTTTTTGTTGGAAAACAAGTGACAGAAAGCGGGGGGGGGGCCTTTTTTTACTGCTGACCGCTGGTACCTTTCTTCGACCCGTGGCCAGGTGCCATCCAAGCATTCAGAACCAGGGGTCGAAGAATGGCACCAGCGGTCGGCAGTAAAACAAAAAAAGGGCCCCCCTGATTTCTGTTACTTGTTTTCAAATTAAAAAAATGTCTATAAATATGGCGATTTTTACAAAAATAAGACTAACACAGCCTTACGGGTTATTGAAAATAAATACAGAGCCTATCCATTACAGTTTGCACTTTGAATTGCTTTAATATCTGTATTAGAACTGAAGATAATATAGTTGCACATTTTTGTACTTTTAGGCAACAATTTTTATTATTTTTTTAATTTCTCAACTGCAACTGGTTCACAACAGTTTTCCTCATACTCATGGATTTTTTCAAATTTTTCCCACCGCCCCTTGTATAACAAATAATGTTCTAAACTTGACTGTTTTTAAATGTACCCGAAAATCCTTACTTTTTAAAAAAATTTTCAGTCTGCTGAGCACAACATTTTTTTACATAAACGTCTTCAAGCTCATTAACATAGAACACTTTCAGCTTTTAAATGACTGTTTTTTTGTTGCACTAGAATTTTTTTGACTGAGTTGTTAAGCTTCAAAGGCAGATGCCTATAATTTTCTTGCCGATAGTAGAAGGCGAATAGTCGGTCTTTCGATTTCTAAGCGACTTTTAGAGGGTAATCCGTTCACCTAATGTAGACGACCCCTGAGGTGAAAACTTTAACTGAAATATATCTATCTTCTTGTGTCCAACTTTTTCCAATAATAAACCAACATGATTTCCCATTAAAAAAAGAACATCGACAAATAAAAATACTCCAGCACAGTTTACCGACATTTTTTCAACTGTTGGCCACCATTATCCGGACCATTGAGCCTTTAAAGCTTTCTCTTTCGTCCAGCTTTCAATCGACAGAATCGTTGGGTAAAATTGATTCTATTGTAAGCGCCAATAGGTTGAAACAGGTGGCAAGGCTTGTAAATTTGATAGGTGGTCATAGGTAACAGTCTTATCTTCTGGCATCGGAAACTCAGATTAGGATCCAGAGTTGCGTATTAGGGGTAAACGAAGCGCAGAAGTGGAACCCCTTTGATATATTGTCCCGATCGTCCCGAGAAGCCGCGAGTTTGTGTTTGTATTACTTCTACGTCTACGACGACGTTGCGCCGCTTGGATCAATATTCTGTCCATTAAAAGCGGACTGTAACCGTTGGGCACCTACCGCTACCGGAAGCTTGAAGACCTTTCGTGCTTTCGAGTGTATCGCACTATCGCGTTACGGCTTACGATAGCAGAACGACCACAAATGGTTTGCCCTTTGCATTGCGCATGAGACTCGTCCCGAAGACAAGTACCTTATCCAGCAAGTTGGAAAATTGCAAAGATTCATCCTCATTCTTCAACGAAAGAACGGCAAGAAAACATTACTCTAACTTTATCCTTTAGGGAGAATAAAACTTCAAATGTCGTAATATTGCTGAAAAATTGTAATATTTTTTTATAATAACAATATTGCATAAAAACGCTGCAAAGAGTTGATAGCCGAGGGGCTGACAATTCGTCAAATCAGATCTAGACTTGTAATGAAATCTCTGACAGTTTCCTGAAATATCTGAATTCACTTGCAGTTGCTTGAAGTCACTTGAGTTATCTTGAAATCTCCTATAATGACTTTAGTCATTAGAATTTACACAATGTCACATGAATCCACTTGAAGTAACTTGAATTCTCCTAAAGTCATTAAATTCTTCAGAAATTTATTAAGTAACTTGAAGTCTCTTAAATTAACTTGAATTCATAAGAATTCTCTTAAAGTCATTTGATTTCCCTTGAAACCCGGGTAAAAATATTCGGCCCTAATTTTCTTTTGAATGTCTTCAATATATCTTCAAAACCATGCTGTCTGGTTTCATCTCACCAACTAGACATGGGAGATATACAGACTTTTCCTCAAGCATTTATCGCTGTAGCTGTGCCAAGATAAGGCTAGGTAGACTTTCTTGAGTCACGGAAGGATTATTTATGTCTTGGTTTTATTACTACTGTCCGGGCCTGCCGTTTCTAGATCGGTTGGAACCAAATAGTTAACATTTGCTAAGGATTACAATTTCACAACCGATATAACTTGTAATTTTGTAATAACTAATTTCTAAATTTCAAATTCGAAACTATTTTGTCTCAACAACTACAGACTTTCTATACAAAGATTAAAACTGTCATTTCCTACAAGTATATAGTGAGCTGTTCCGGCTCACGAGCTAGACATACAGAACAAATTAAAATTGTCTTGGATTAGTCTTTACGCAAGACAAAATCAAGACCAAATATTTTTCCCCAGGAATCCCCTAAATTTAGTTGTAATGAAGTGAGCAGTGTGTGGTGTACCGAAAAAAATTGGATACCAAACACAACAAACAAATATCCTGAGGTTCCGCCGGAAAAAATAAGTTTTAAAAATTCATAATTGTCAGAGCTTTGCAAAAATCGCTAATATTTTTTTTCATCGCATGTATGCAATGTTCACTTTTCGAAGCTAGCTGCTGCACTTGCGCACTTTCAACAAGATTACTTTTTCTAGCTGTTGAGCTTGCGCATTTCGATTTAAAATCACTTTCTATGACTGTTGGAATCATAACCTCTCTTGATTAAAAGTGGAGCCTTAGGGTATTGTTCGATCTGTTTCAAATTTCACATATGTTAGAAGGGCTGCAAATGTTGTAGCTTTAGATTGACATTTTTTTTCGACCCACCTTAGTGAAATGTGAGACGAATACACTTCGTAAAACTAGTGAAGTCTCGAAAATTTAATGAATATCCTGAAGTCAGTCAGAATCAATAAATTATCCGAAACTTTTTGAAATCTCTTAAAATCTCCCGAAAAACTCCCGAAAATCATCGCAAGGAAAGTTTGACACAAGATTTTGCCATTCAAATGCAATTGCTATTGTGAAAAGTCATTTAATAAAAAAATTAACTTATTTCGCATTTTTCAGCACAGACAATTTTTCTTTTCTGTGGATTCACTTCCATTCATCTGGGATGAATAAAGGAATTCACATCTATCTCATTTTATTTTCATTATAGAATAATCAAAAAGTAATAATATTGCGAGAACGAAAAGAAAAAAATTAAGATATTATTTTTATATCTTGTATTGATATTCGTGCATTAAACAATTGAGTTTTACGAAATGATTATAGAGAACAAAATTTTACTTCATCTTCCATGAAAATTTTTCTAGCCAAAACTACTAAAAAATTTGTCAGGAAAATGAGACAGATTTATACTTTGTTACAAATGTATTTTTAACAATAAAATACAATAAAATAAAACAATATGGAAATCGCAAATTTTTTGTAAAAATTTGTAATCAGATGTAAACTTTTGTAAAAGTGTCCGGATTGTAGTGGCGAATTGTAGTGCAAGGAATTGTAGTTTCTGGTAGATTTTTGTCCATTGTTTAAAAAAGAACGATAAAAATTAATGTTTACCAAAATTTACAATTTGCATGTTATTTCACTTTATTCTAATTTATAATTGTATTTTTCGGTACAAATTTACAGCTATAATTCAGTGACTAAATCAAATTAGTAAAAATTTACACGCATTCAAATTTAGAGAGTACGGGTTTGAGAAATATAAGCCAAAAATCTAAATAAACCTACTTATTTAAATATATTTAAAAAAAATCTATTGCGACAAAAA
This sequence comes from Belonocnema kinseyi, assembly GCF_010883055.1. Lineage (NCBI taxonomy): Eukaryota > Metazoa > Arthropoda > Insecta > Hymenoptera > Cynipidae > Belonocnema > Belonocnema kinseyi. The sequence continues at coordinate 91,018,732 of NC_046660.1, read as the reverse complement.
GGAGGATATTGTTACTAAAAGGTAGTAGAAGATATTACGAATGAATTGTTGTTTTTTATATCACCAGTAAATATTCTGTTCTATATTTTATTTTGCTATATTTCTTCCGTAAATTCTTCAAGGATACTTTTAATTGCTATCAATTAAAATTCTATTTCAAGACCTCACTTTCTTCTTTAAAATGAAAGTGACGAGCACATGAATTCTTAAAACTCATTAACATTTTTCACCATAAACTTGATACTTACTATCGAGCTTAAACACTTTATCGTCAATCTAAACTGTTGAAAATGATATGCCTTACAATTGGAAACTTTGATAATAAATAAATTCAATTTTAAAGCCTTAAAAGTTAAACAATTCCAAACTTCGTTTAAATATCGAAGCATTTTTAATTTGGGATATTGAAAGCAAGTTGTTAAAAATACAGTAAAACCCTTCAATAGCCCTCCCTTCTATAACCCTTTCGAGAATTGACGACACGCCGCACGTAGGTGTAACAGGAGTTGCGCAGCGTGCGCGGGGTCTGCCTTTGTCACTCAGACTAGCACTCAGGCGTGAACAAACAAAAGCGAAGCGGGCTATAATGAGTTAGTTCCGACCCACCATCGGCCCCAAAATCGGCGCTATAGAAGAGTTCGACTCTAATTAATTTTCAAATTGTGCATCATGATTTTTAACATTGATTCATTCTACCATCAATTACGGGTGTGCAGTCGTTTTTTCAAATTTACCGTGCAAACTGGGACACGGTTGAAAAATTGGATTTTTCGTTATAGAAATAAATTTGACTATTCATTAAACCGGCTTGATTTCTTTATATTATTACGTTTTTTTAAATCAAACTCACTACTTTTTTGGTTGCATTTTTCTCACAAAGAATGAGTAATTTTGATTTAAAAAAATGTAATAATGTACGGTAATCAAGCCGGTTTAATGTATAACTTCATGTTAAAGACAACTTTATAAGTTGACAAACTGGAGACAGTTAATGAATGAATTTGAAGATTACTATATATTTTTTTTTATTTTACGTTAATTCGCCAGTAATCAATTTGGTTTCAAAAGAATAAAAAATATGATAAAAAGGACGAAACCCAATCAATGAAAGATACACCGCAGACTCCATGGGGTTTATGGTTCACTCATGCGCTTTTCAGCCGAACATCGGTCCTATCCTACAACCCCATATCTATGCGACGACGAGCGTCGGGTCACCATGGAAACCACGGGAAGATGTGTCAGGATATGCAAATCGCCCGACCTCGTTCGCGAAATGCGATTATCACTCCAATCGTCGAAACTGAAGCGAACGCATTATTTTCTTGCGGCACATGATTTATCAAACTCCAATTCAACCACAAATCTTCTTTTTCGACGGTATCAAACGAAATCCGTGTATTTACTCTGTATCATTAAGGGTGCATCCATTAATTCGGTACCTACATGCTAGACTCTCCAATCTGAGGTGAGCAGTCTAAACTCTACAATCTGGAAGCTACAGCCTATACTCTCCAATCTCCTTATTGCAGTCTAAACACTTTTGAATCACGATTTTCAACTGAAATGATTTATTATAGCCATATATAAAGCAGCATGTAATGATTTATTAGTTTAAAAATATTGTAAGTGCGAATGGAATAAATAAAAACAAAAAAGAGAATTTTCGAAAAAGACTGCAGTCTGCTCCGTGAACTAAGCTCGAGTTTCGGACTTAATTTTATTCCCGCTAGTATAACAGCGCCTCAGATGATGGCGAGGCCAAATTTTTAAGTTCAATTAGTTTCTAGAAACGCATATGTCCAAAAACAGATTATTAATTATTCTAAAAGTAGTCTTGAAAATTGCTTACGTTGAAAAGTGAAACATATCTAAAAGAAGATGTGTAAAAAGTTGTCTTTATATGGAAGGTGAGTATGTAAACATGAAAATGTGCGTCGCAATACATATTTACAGAAGCATAAAAATAATTTCAGGATATAAATATTCGTAATTTAGCGTCTGGGAAATAATAAATTGGAATTTGTGAAGAAAAATCTTGTTTCTTCGGAGTCTCATTTACAGAATATTCTACGGAGAGTTATATCACAATTATATGTTCATAAAAATGTAAACATGAATGTTTACAAATATTAACGCTCTCTTATAAAATAGTTTCTTGTTATACTTAAATTATCAGTAAATTATGTGGGAATGCTTTAAAACATATTTAGAATTTTTTAGAGTTCTTCAAATTTTAAAATTCCTCTCCGGAAAACCTGTTAAAATCGAGAGCACATTTTTGTAAATGTGCTAATGGAAACCTGTTTTCGTTGTTGAAATTACTTTTTATACTATTATAATAATTATATAATAAATTGGGTTTATCTCTTGTTTATACTGTAATATTGTATATCATTTGCGTACAACAAATATACATTCAAACAGTTAATCATTCTTGAAACCTTTCATGAAATTTTATCGAATTCCTGGATCGAATCCATTTCAAATGAGGCGGGTTCTACATTTGAAGCAAGAGATATTTTTCATATGACTTTCGTGGATTTACAAAATTTAACGATAACAATTTTTCGTAGCTGTCGTTGTTTACCAGAAAAAAAAGAAAATTCCATTTAATGACCAAAAATTCTCCTGACCACAACATTTATTTAGCTCACATAAAACTTACAAGATTTCTATCTTATGAAAGTACAAATTCAACAAATAATGGCAAAAAATATAAGTGCGGGTTATTTGAGAAAATCGACTTTAATTCGAATTTAATTAATTGAAAAGTTACATAGGTTTAAACAGAAAATTTGGATTTTTTTCGTCAAAAAACACGAAATTCGAATATGCATAACATTTTAGACAATTTTTTTTTTTTTAATCGGAATAGTAGGCATCACCTAATGTCTTTCAAAAAACCACATATGTTGTACCCGTGAAAGTCTGGAATTTCCTGTGTAGAGCCTGCCTAATTGGAAATGGATTCGTTACCTGGAAATCTTTGCAATCCTTTGAAATCCAATGAATTCTTTTGAAAATTCTGTAAATCCCTTAAAATTTTTCTAATTGTGTGAAAATTCCTTGAAATCCTTTGAATTACTAGGCAGTCTGATAAGTCCCTGAAAAATGAAACAGGGAGAAATTTTTTTGGCCAAAGTCGGTTTTATTTTTCAAAATACTCTCCTTTTAGGTCGATACAGCGGGTTCAACGATTTTCTAACTTTTTGATGCCGTCCGAAAAGTACTCGATCGGAAGGTCTCCAAAATACGCCTCAGTTTCAGCTATGAGCTCCTCATTTGAGTAAAAACGCTTACCGGTGAGCCATCTCTTCAGCTTAGGGAACAAGTAATAGTCGCTGGGGCCAGGTCTGGTGAATACGGTGGCTGAGGAACCAATTCGAAGCCGATTTCATGCAATTTTGCTTGTGCAACTAAGCATGAATGAACAGGCGCATTGTCGTGATGATAAAGCGGTTTTTTCTCATTCAAAAGCGGTCATTTTTCGGTGATTTCGATTTTCAATGGGTCCAATAATGATGAATAGTATGCTCCGGTTATGTTTTTACCTTTTTCAAGATGGTCCACGAATATTATGCTATGTGCATCCCAAAATACGGAGGCCATAACCTTTCCGACCCATTGTTGCGTTTTTGGACGCTTCG
>NC_046660.1:91007595-91014982 GCF_010883055.1 Belonocnema kinseyi | reverse complement strand
GGTAATACTTATCCAGCTTGGCCTTGGTCTCGGATATCGTTTTCTTGCGAATATAGTAGTGTTTGATCAAAACTCGAAACTCAGATTTTTCCATATTAAAAAGAACTCGGAGCTTAGTCGCTTCTCAGTGCTGTAACTTGTAAATGCGTAAACATAAATGGCTAAAGTTTTGACAGGCGTCATTTGAAGGATCAAGCTCGACGAAAATGTTTCACATTAGTGAATACTGATGCCATCTCTTAGATTTTTCAGGTACTTATCAGACTTTTTAGTAGATAGATGTCGTGCACGTTCGCTGAAATCTAATTTAAAATATTGGGATTTCTTAGGAAATCCCTTGAAAACTTTTAAAAACGGTGAAAATTCCTTAAAATACAGTCAAACATGGATTCGATGTCAATTTTGGGACTGAGCGTGACATTAAATCCAAAGTCTCGGAACTATTTTATCTCTCTCTTGTTTTTTCTCTGTTTTGTGACGCTTGAGTATGCAACGCACATCCTGCCGCAGCGCCTCTCATCCATCCCCACCACGCGGCGTCGATTCTCGGAAACATTAAATGGAGGATCACTAAATCCAGGTTTTAATGTACTTTAAAATCTAGTGAAATCTTTCAAGGTCATTGAAATCTTTAAAATCCCATAAAGTCCCTTATAATCATTTAAAATCCTTATCTATCTCTTAGATACACTAAAACTCTGATATTCGGAGATCCTTTGAAATTCTGTCAAATCTTTTGAAATGCTCTAAATCCGCGAATATACTTTTGAATCTTTTGAAATATCTAACAGTCCTTTGACATTCTAGGAAATAATCGAAAATACTGTAAATCTCTTAGAATCTTTTTTAATCCCGTGACTTCTCTCTAAATATATCGACGTTTCCTCAAATCTCTTCAAATTCTTGGAAAAATCTCTTAAAATCTAATGATAACCCCTTTAAATCCATTAAAATCTGGTAAAATCCCTTCAAAAATGTGCGTTCTTTCTAAAATTGTAGAAGGTAATTTCTTCAAACCTTTAACATTTTTATAATCATTTTAAATCTTTGAAACCCCTCGTAATCGTTCGGAATCGTTTGAAATACCCTAAAACTTTATATATGCCCTTCAATCTTTTAAAACTTCCTTGAAATCTCATGGAATCTCATGACATCCCTAAAAAGCTAGTCCAAAATGCCAAAAATCATCCTTACCTAATTAATGGACGTTCCCCTGCGATAAAAGACCTTCCCTCAGATTTAAAAATACATCAACCGATAGAAAGTCGTTTAATTAATTTTAGTCAGTTCCTCATTTTATGTTTGATAAAAAAGAGTTAAATTAGATTAATAAAGGTTTCATGTAAGCTGTCGCAGGAGGTCGTGTTGACCTATAATCAATTTACCTTTGCGTACAGATGAAGCGAAGAGTTTAATTTAAAATCAAATAAGAAATGGAATTATAGTCCAATTAAATGCAATTTATGTGTCTATAACGTAAATTATGAATTTTAACAGCACAATTTCAAAGTAGATCATTTCTATTCGAAATTTATTGTGTTCATAGCAAACGTCTATTAAATACAGTTATTATTATTATTATTATTATTATTATTATTATTATTATTATTATTATTATTATAAAAACATTTCTGAGTTGAAATGTTGTCACAGGTTTGTACTGCCCAACATGTCGAAGGAATTTTTGGTTAGAGTCGGATTTTTTTTTTATTTGATCATTTTGCACGGGACTGTCCCGGTATATATCATCAGTCACGGACGCATTTTTATAATGCAGTCAAGTGGAGAGCAGTCTGCCCAGACATATTGGACAAAGCCTGGTTTTTACCCCATCATTGACGGACTGGCTTGCAGTCAGGTACACGATGGGGGGACCTACAGCTTAAGGTGGGTTCCGAACCACTAGAACCTCGGTAAAGGTACATTGAAAAATTTCTAGAGGTACCAGCTCAGGGATCGAACCCCGGACCTCTGAGGTGAAGTCCGAGTGTCTAACCAACTAAGCCACCGAGGCTCTTTTATTATTATTTATTTTATTATTATTTATTATTATTATTATTATTACACCATTAAGCCATTTCCCTTTCGGGGTAGGCGTGACTCACTCGGTAGGGGAAAGGAGTAGTGTGTGGAAGGGATAGAGATTTTTCAGATTGATCCAGAATTCTCGTGCTATTTAAGTAAATAACACGTTCGTTCCGCAACACTGTTCCGATCAATCTCTCTAGCAATCACCCCAAGCGAAGAACCTCACGAAGTCGTTATGTAAGGTTCCCCACTTGGGTCCATCAGTGGCCAAGATCTTTTGTTTCAGGCGTCATTCACTCTCTGACACTCTTTTTATTAACTATTGCCGACATACTTTCCTGTCCTGGCATACTTCTCTAGCTTCTTTTATGTCCATGCATTTTTTCATGCAGGCTCTTGTGTTTCTGTGACTTCTTATGTCTCTTCTAACTAAGGTCTCATTCACACATTCAAAGCGAGTATAAGAGGGAATGGGAAACTGAGTGACTGTTTCGATATTATTCAAGGAGTTAAACAAGGATGCGTTATGTCTTCATGGTTATTTATATTAATCATGGACAAGTGTTTAAGAATGGCTTTATTCAACGAAGAGGGTGTGGATCTCTAAAGAGTAAGGGTACGTGGGTTAGCGTTCGCAGATGATAAGGTTGTTATGGCAGAGTCTATCGAAGACTTACAAAGAATGTTGAATAAACTAGATGCATGCATGAAGAGCATGGGCTTCAAAACTAACGCAAATAAAACAAAAACTATGGTGTTCGAAGGAAAGAGTGAAAAAATACTATTCAATATTTTATTAAATGATGAGAGAATTGAACAAGTTGATAAGTTCGTATACCTTGGTAGCTTATTTACTAGGGACGGGAAGATAGATGAGGAATTAGATAGACGAATAAATGAAGGTAAGAAGGTTATTGGTAAAGCAGGTACCCTTATCAGAAGTAACAATATATTAAATAAAGCTAAAATGGCAATACATAATTCTATATTTGTACCGACTGTGCTCTATATATGTCACTCTCTGAGAAAAAAATATGCACCCTGTATCTGAACTTTATTTTTATTTAAATTCTACTTACATCAATGACCGAATTAAAAAAAATCCAGGCTTTATGTTTTTCGAATTACCCTGATTCCTGAATAATGCTTTGATATGTAGTAGTAAATTATAGAGTAGCAGAGTATTTAATATTTATCCTATCAAATTATTAATTAATCATAACCAAAAAAATAAGTTTATGGGAAATCGTGTTTACACAATTAAACTATAATGCGTGCTTGATGGCATGATAGAGATAACTGAATATTTAATATTTAGATCGAACATACTTCATCCTGCATAATTGCTGTTATATTTTACATAGCTTCTTTTAGGGCTTTAGGCTGCAATTGTTTACTTATCATTATTTCTCGACTGTAAAGAAACATTTTTCATTTATTTATTTATATGTCAGTTTAGTAATTTAGTTTCAAATTTTAATATGAATAAAGGATAAAACAAGTAAATCTAGTAATACTTGCTTTTACCGAGGCGGAAATATTAAATATAGTTTATACATAGTGTGAAGTATTATATGTAATATTCATTTGTTTTATACATTTTTTGTATAAAACCAATGAATATTATATATAAAACTTCACACTATGCATAAACTGTATTTAAATTTTTCCGCCTGGGTACATTAATTTTTTACATAAAATTCCTCTTTTCGAGTAAACACGAAAATCGATTTCCCGTGAAAAGTTAATGTAAAAGCAACAAACTCCAGCATTTTGTTCGACATGCCCACAACGCCAACATTGCTAACATTCCCAAAAATAATTAACCGCAACTTTTCATTTAGTCTCCAATTATGATAAACTTCAATACGCCTGTTGGGTAGCTATGACAGCACCACCAATTTGGAACTATTCGGAAGGAATTTGAATTCAATTTTAACAAGAAATCTTATAGTAAGAAACTAATTTTAGATCTCAGTATGATATTTCGGATTAAAATGAATTGATATTTACTGCTCTTTTTCATTAACATTGCTCTAATAACTTTGAGATACCCAATAATTCACGTGTCAGATGACGCTGCTATCAAATTAAAAGAGATAACCTGCAGGCGTATTGTCGAAATATATCACAAGGTTTGTATTTAATATTATAATTGAAAAAATCAGGGTTTCGAAAAATCCCAACTTCGAAAAATCCCAATTTCGAAATTCCCTTCTTTGTCTAACTCTTCCCTGACTAATTTTTCATTTTCTCTATAACTGTTCTAATTTTTTCTTTAAGCTATAAAAACGACCTTGTACCTAGGAGATCAATAATGCTAATGCAAAGAAATGTTTGTATCTAAATTTATTTCAAAAACTTTTATTTGTAACAATCATACAGGAATCTATAAGGGGACATCGGCAAATCATGTGAGACATAAATACAGTACGTTCATTTCCAACCGAATACATAGTTAAGTTTTCAACTCAAAAAGATAAATTTTTAAACAAAAATGGAAGAATTAAATTTTCTGTTAAAACCATTAATTTTCTACAAAAAAAAGGATTTTTCAACAAAATAGTAAAATTTCCAACCAAAGTTATAAACCTTTCATAAAAAAATTAATTCGCAACAAAAAATGTAATGCGTGGTTGATATATCCACAAAAAATATTGTTAAAGTACCTAAAAAAACATGAAATTAAAAAAAATGTATGAATTATCTACTTAAAAAAAAATTTCGGGTAAAAGTAAAATAATTACATTTTCAGTTAAAACATTTAATTTTTAACTAAAAAACGATATTCCAATTAAATAAATGAATTTTTAACAAAAATGATAATTATTTAGCAAAACAAACACGAATATTTAACCGAATGATTGGATGTCCAGTCCAAACATGAATTTTCTACCATAAAATACAAATTATCAACAAAAATACATGGATTTTAAACTAATAAAGAGACATGTTGAACATAAAAATAAAGAACATTTAAACAAATAAATTAATTTCTAACCAAAAATAAAACAGTTAAATTTTTAGTAAAAAAACTTTAACCAATTAATATACATTTTGAAAGAAATTTTACAGTTTCCAACCAAGAAAATTAACTTTCTATCAAGAAAGATCAATTTGGTTTAAAAAATAGAACAGGTACATTTTTAGATCAAGAAATTATTTTTAATTAAAGTAATGAACTAAATAAATTTTTAACCCTAAAGTTTAATTTTCTACAAAGAAAAAACAACAACTTGTAATAAAAATACATGAATTTTAAACAAAAACAGATCAATTTATAACTTAAAATAAAAAAGTTAAATTTGCATTGTAAAACTTAATGTTCAAAAAAATAAAATAAATTTTTAACAAAATAATTAAATTTGTAACCAAACTGGTGAATTTTCAACGAAAAATATCAATTTTCAACCGTCGATATTTCGAGGAAAAAGATTTAATTAAAAAATAAAAACTGTCGAATTAAATCGAAAACATATACTTTTAACAAAATAGTTCAATTCTGAACCAAAATAAATTAATGTTTAACAAAAGAGTTGCATAGTTATTAAGAAAATGACATTTCTGCTAAAAGAAACGAATTCTTGAAACAAAAATAGAATTTTTCAACAATTTAATGAAAATTTTTTAACCAAAAATGATGACTTTTTAACAAAACAGTTTACTTTTTACAAAAATAATGAAATCAAATTCAACTTCCGTTTGTCGAATATTCTCTGACATACATTTTCCCTGACATTCCTTTACTTTTCCTGACCAATTTTAAATTCCTTGAGTTCCTGAAATTCCCTGAAAATGTAATCATTTTTTATTTATTTTTCCTAGAATTTTCCTGATTTACTTTCTTGGTGAGTGGTCCTTAGAAAAAACATATAGCTCATCTCATTCTGGGGCAGATTTTTGTTGATGAAAGCATCTTTCTCTTTAGGCAAAATATTCAAGTCGTTTCTGCGTAGTTAACGACAAGATAAGGTGCTATTTCTGAAGCTCATCTTCGTGGATACATAACTATTAACTGTTAGTTCAAACAACACATCGATTTTTGAATATACTTGTATAGGATCAAAGATATTTTATTTTTTCTTTAAGAAATATTTTCTCTTATTTAATCCTGCATGTAAATTCTTCTATTATATACTCTAAAAAAGGATAGATCAAATCCACTCAATGGAATATTTTTTGAATTCAACAAAATTTTTGATTAAGCTTGGCTTTTTTATAAAATATTTTTACAATCTCTCATTTCCTCATGCCCAAGTTTTCTACAAATGAAAGTTATGAAACTTTGCATTAACTTTTGTATTAAAAGTATCATTACATGTGCATAACCAGGATATCTGTTGTACTATTTCAACGTTTGTGAAATTAATCAGCAAATTTACTGCCCTCGATAATATCATGGGCTTTCGGAGGTGATATTATACCGAACATCTATTGAGCTCCACACAAAGCCAACACTGATTTATTTTGTACCCACTAGAATAACTCAATATTTGAACAATATCTTGAAAATTTGTACTTTATGTGTCTCCGTTATAGCAGCAAAGCACGTTTATCTAGGTAGTGTATTTACCATATTGACGGAAAGATTAATGGAGAAATAGCCAAGCCTATAAACGAGGCTAAGAAGATTCTCGGCAATGCAGGAGCTATTACCAGAAGTAAAAATATGACAAATAAAGCTCAAATTAAAATATATGATTCTTTACTTGCATCCACGGTGTCGTACGATAGCGAAAGCTGGACTTTTACCAAGAATGTAATTCTAGCATGTAATTCCTGCGCAATGTATACGGTAAAACGCTAATGGACAAAGTCAGTAATCAGAGGATTCTCAAAGAATGTGGCGTAGAGGAAACACTGTTTGACAAGTTGGAAAGAAATTTTTTGAGATCCTTGGCACATGTTGAGAGAATGAAAGAATAATGATTGTCGAAACAAGTATACTTAGGTAAAGTAAATGGAAGAGGGACCAGAGGCAGACCGAGTAAAAAATGGTGAGAATGTGTAAATGAGACACTAAGTCGAAAAAATATAAAAAGCCATAGAAACACAAAAGCTTGCATAAAGAAATTATGGGCGCAAAGGAAGCTATAGTTGTATGCTAATGGGCTAGGGTAGAGAGCTTTACTTGGTGGATGTGATTAGAGCAAAGAGTATGGACCTTACTATGTGATTATCAATGAGTTTGCGTATTTTTGTGTGATCTATGCAACATGGGGACTTTGTAAAGCTCTTCGCCTGTAGTGATAATTCGAGAAATTTATTAGAGGCCTGCTTTGGAGTAGTTTTGCGGAACGAACATGTTATTTAACTAAGCAAGCATGGGAATTTTAGGTTAATCTAAAAATATATACCC
>NC_046660.1:90995891-91007585 GCF_010883055.1 Belonocnema kinseyi | reverse complement strand
CCCTATACCGCCTCGTACACTTCCCCTTCTGACTTTTTTTATATAAACTCCTTGATCCCCGACTTGTATAATAATTATAATTATTAATTTTCAAATGCTACGCCAAAAATATTGTTTAAAACGTTATAAATCCTTCATATTTGCTTTTCAATTCTTTTCTATAGACCTACAGTGGCCGTAGGTCAGAGAAAATTTGGAAATCCGGGAAAATTCAGGAAATTTTATTTTTCAGGGAGAGTCAGGGATTTTCACAAAATATTTAGTAAACGTCAGAGAATTTCTATAAGATGTACTTTCAATAACTGTAAATGATCATTAATTTGAAATTTGAAATTTATTATTTGAGATTTATTTATTTCGTTTGTAAAAGATTCTATGTTTAAAACGTTTTACTTGATTAAGATTCTGGTCTTTCAATATTAATGATCGGGGATCATAAACCTTTTTTCAGAGAAAAATAAGATAATTCTAAAAAATAAATTCTGCGGTCGCCCTGATATAATATTCTTGTCAGTAATTTATTTTCCTTGTAATTCTACGTATTTCTGTTTTTTTTTCACTTTCTTTCTTTATTTTTGTGGGTATGTTTAAAATTAATTCTTTCTACTGCAAATTTACCTACTGCAGTTTAAGATTTTTTATTGTATTTGAAAATTTACCGCTTTGTTTGAAACTTTAACTATTTTGTTAAAAATTGAACTTTTTAAATTGAAAAGTCAACTAGTTGGGTAAAAGTTAATATAGATTGTTATTGTTATTCAAATTTTATTTTTTTAATCGTAAATGTAACTTCCATTTTTGGTTGAAATTTGCAACTATTTAGTTAAAAATTAAGCTTTTTCTTTAATAATTATATTTTCGGGTTGAACATTTTAACTTTTGTACAGAAAATTCCCCTTTTTACTAGAAAGTTCAATAATATAGATCAAATTTTTCTTTCTTGACTAAAAAACTCTAATTTTTAAAAATTTTGGATAGAAAATTTATCATTTAGGTTAAAAATTAATCTCTTCGACTGAAAATTTGCCTATTTTGTTGAAAATTTATTCTTCCTTGTTTAAAATAAATGTTTGGACTGGAAATTTATCTTTATCTTTATCTTTATCTTTATATGTAGGTTGAAGGTTTAACTATTTTATTGAAATTTTTCTTCAAATGTCAACTATTACATTTTTTATTGAGAATTCATGTTTTTATTGGAAATTCAACTGACTTCTAACAATTTAAATTATTTTGTTGAAAATGCAACTTTCCATGCTTAAAGTTTAATTGTTTAGTGGTCTTTATGGGTCGAAAATTCAACTGTTTTGTTGTAAATTCATCCCTTACAAAAATAAAATCTTGGTCTTTGAATATTAATATTTGGGAAAATGAAATATTGGTCAAGGAAACATCAGGGAAAAGTCAGGGGGTTTTAAAAATACATTTTTTCGGCCACCCCGCAGATTTGGTGTAAAAGTAATGGCCCATTGAATCAAAAATTTCTTTGCGAAATAACTGGAACTGTTCTCTCCAGTTCTCTTCTCAGCGGAAAATCATTGAACTGCGAGAAATTGACAATAAGTGTGTAGTCGAGCTGAAAATCGAACACTGAACATATATTCTATACATTTCTCAAACATTACATTTTGTGATCAAGTTAAAACATATTGCAAGAAAAACTCTAGTAGATTGTAAGCAAATTACAATTTTAATGTCAGTTTAGTTTTAATGTTAAATGTAGATTTAAGCTTTGTTTAAAAAACTGGTCAGTTTGCGATCAATAATTAAAAAGACTTTAATAATTTAAGTCAAATAGCAAACTTGTTTCTTATCGATCTAATTTTATTGTCTAATTCGATCCTTTTTGCTATCATATCGAGAAAATTTGGTTAAAAGTGTATTCCTTAATGGATAAAATACAGTCGCTTTTATGTAATAAGAAGTCGAGACTGAAGCAGACAGGTAGACACAGACCATTTCATGCATTTAAGTTACGCCTGGAGAAGAGCATTTGTTGCCTTTTTCTCTTTTCTTCATGTTTTATGTACTCATTGTAAAGTATCCAATAAGCAGCAATTCTTGGGCTGCAAAATTATGTTACTTCAAACAATTTTTAATAGGTATTTTAAATTTATTAAAATATTTATTAATTTCTTATACAATGTAATAAATTCTCTCAAATGAATATGATTCTTAAACAAGTACAGTATATCACTGTTCATAGATATTTCTACTTCATATACAGCTGTTACAAGTTTTGGAACTTTTTTAAACTTATAACAGGAGAAGTTTACGTTTTCGGTAGCTTAAGTTTCATGAAGTTACTTACATGTACCTTAAAAATGTATTGAACTTCAATTAATTTAACGTTCATTTAAGATAAGTTACTTTACACTTCACAGCATCGGAATTTTCTGTAGGGTCAATAGGGGTAATTATGATACAAAATGATGAAGTTGTACTTTGATTAAAAATATTTCAAATCAGCAAACACTTTGCGTGAAGAAATATATTCAATTTTTTTTTAATAGAGTATCAACGATTTTAGATTTTCCGTAACTGTGATACGGGTAAAAAAACTCAAATCCTAATTTTACAAGATTTTAATTCCACAACTATTTTCTTGATATGTTCACTGATTCTTTTACTGAAAAAAAGATGACATGGCTCAAAGAATGTGGTACAAATTTGTAGATTTTGTTATGCATAATTTTTATCCATTTATCTTTTGTCGTATCTTGCATAATTTGATCGAAAAATTGAATTTCTCATTATTTTTCGTGCTGTCAAAATTTGAATTAAATTTCTTTCGAAAAAATGGCAACAGTTGTTATGATTCATATCGTGCATTACTTAGCTTAAAATTTTCATTTTCATTTCCTTTTTTTTTGAATTTTGTAAGTGCTATAAATTTGGTAATTTTTTTTAATCGAAAAAAGTATTAAGGTGAAAATTTTCGTATTTTCAAGTACTACGAATAACCATATATAATATTTTTGAATCTTGAAACACGTGGTCTCAAAATTTTTCAAAATGAGCTCACTTTTTGAATTTTGATCCAAAGTCGGTGGCTAACGAAAATGACTTTCAGTTATTGACACTAAAACTAAATTTTTCAAAAGTATCCTGCTCACAGACAGACGAACATACAGACATAAATACAGACAGATAGATGGACCCATTCGTAAAAACCTGTTTTTCGGATTTAGAGGGTCTCAAAACGTCAACATTTGATACATTTTTATCTATCTTGGATAGTTTTGTCACAGCATGAAATTTTTTATTTTTTAGTATTTTTTGGCTCTTTAAAATGAGAACCGTTAGTCACAAACGTGTGTTTTTAAAGAAATCCTCAATAGTCTGATTTTACATAAAATTATTACCTCCTAATTGTGATGAGAATGTAAAAAGACAGAAAATGTGATGTTCTAAGAAACGGAATTTTCTGGTCAACGCTAAAAACGGAAGAAGCTATAACATTTTTGGATAGAGAAAGAAAGATGTGTACATTAATTTCTCGTACAAATACTTTTGAAATTAAAATTCGAACCATTCTTTAAAATTTTCCAAAGGCCAATGTCGTCCAGCGAAAAAATGGTGGTTATAAAATCCGCCCCGTAAATTACAAATTGGGGTTTTCTAAAAGCATTTCAGTTTCTTTAATGTTAATTGATTGCATCAATAACTAATAACGGTAATCTTTTTTTATACAAATAATAAAAGATATAATCTTTATGTTGTAGCAAAAAAAGTTCAAAACTAATTTATTTTTCATTCGAAATTTTCTCTTGACCACACTAACTCTGCTGGCATGCTTACATCTACGACCCTACATTTCATGCAGCAGAGGAAAAAATTAACTTTTTTTCTCTTTTATACTATAGATTTGTACTTTTAAGAAGGTCAGGTTTTCATCATTTTCTACATTGAATTCAATATTTTGCACAGCAATAAAAATTATTTTGATTATATGAATAACAATCGTGTGGAGAATCATGTTAGAAATATTTTTGCTATTAAAAACAAATTATAAGAAATTTTACCACGATACATTGTTCTTGAAAATTATAAAACTGAATAATAGCATGATTGCACAATTGCCTACTTGACTATTTGGAAAAATGAGAAAAGAGCACACATATCATAAATTGCAAATTTTAATGGCAATTTATTAAATAAGTACTTGAATTTCCTGGAATAAAACTTGTTAATAGTAAAATACTTAATTTTGAGTGCGTCAACCTGCCTTTGAGTACTCTACTTTCCGTGTTTGGAGAAAGCGATTTTTTCTTGTTGCCTAAAAAAGCACTGCAGTGGAAATAATAATTTGTCGGCAGTTCCACGTTCGCTAATGACAGTAATGAACAAGTCGAGCGAAATAGCTGGTGTGCACAGGGCGCCTCAACGTCGGTCCTGGGGGTGCGGTGGCACAAAGGTTAGGGGAAAATTCAGCATGAGGCAAACTCTACGGTATATGGCTATATGCTATACAGCTATATGGTAGGCTGCGAGGAAATGGGAATTTACCGAAATCCCATTGTTCGTTGCTTACTAGACAGATTTACGACTTTCAGTCTTCGTTCAGAACTTTTTTTTCTTTTACTTCTTTACTTCGATCTCATAAAATTTAGAGCACTCTCACTTTTCTATTCCAATGGTTCCATTCTAATAAATGTGGCCTGCATTTTCAATAATGCTTAAAATCATAAACGTAATTTTTGGGTTCAATAAAATACTTTTATGGCGACTCATTTTAATAACTGAAGCCCAAAAATTGTATAAACGAAAATAAAAAAATGTAAATTACTCAAATAAATTTTTTATTGTCTGATTAACGTGAAAAATATTAAATTTATGGGTTTAGCTGATTTTAACTCTCTTATAATGTCATAATTTCTATTATATATTTCTTGTAAGGAAAAATGCTAACTTTTCTCTATGCCCTAGGTTCTTGAATGTTGGACAATCCCAGAAAAGTTTCAACTTTATTTCCTTATCAGATACAAAAACTCACTCTGAAAGTGTAAAGAGTACTTGAGTGGATAAAAGGCAGTTGTTTAATGACTCTAATGAGGATACATTGAGTAAAACATTTTTCTGATATTGTCTGACATTGAGTATAATTCGTGAAAGAAAAGCCAAGAACTGAATGTTTAGACTGTTTAGAGGGTTGTGAGATTTTTTTTATTTTTACTAAATATATTTAACTTCTTTAAAATATTAATTATTACATTATAATAGAGTTAAAACGAGCTAAAATTATTTAGGGTAAGGTGGGGTTAAAGGTGACATAGGGAAAAAGTGCCACATATGTAATTTAGGCGCAGTGTTATGAAAAATAAACTTTGGCCACTTTTGACCCCGCCCTACAAATTATTTCTTATTGCGTTATCGTATGTGGCACTTTTCCCCCCTGACACTTTTAATCCCACTCTATCCTATATCATTATTTTGTCGTTAATCAAACAATACAAAAGTTGATTTAAGTACAGTAAAATTCTGAGACTGGGACGGTTTCGGGGCTGGAGGAGGTGGGGAATTACCCAGATAAAAGACCATTTCGTAGAAAACGGTTTTGTTTTTCCACGCCTGAGCGACCGCCGATCTTCCCGCGCAATTCCTTTTACTCCTGCTTGTAGCGCGGCGTCAATTGCCGGAAGAACTATATCAGAGGGCCGTATCTATAGGGTACGCTGTAATTAAATTTTTTTGTATCTTCGTTGAATAACGGTTACGGACTTCAATCACATATAGTTGCACCCAAAAAGTGCATTTTTAAATCAAAATGGGTATGTATAAATAAAAGGTAGCATACCATAATCCATAACGCAACGTCCATTAATTACATAAGGATGATTTTGGTCGTTTGAGTACCTCCCCACTTATTGTAAGAATTAGTAGGTTTTTTTGACAGCTCCTCTCCTTCTTACGTAAGATTTTATATTTCTTACTCTAAATTTTGACACTATATATTATTTCGCAGATTTCAAAGGATTTTAAGAGATTTCAAATTTTAAACGAAAAAAAAGTCACTGTCCTACAGAAATTTTTTGCTTAAATTATGAAATCCGATTCGATAAAAATGCATCATGAAACCGAAAAAAATCTCTTTGATAATCAAAGTGAAAAATTGTCATTCTCACAGTGTGCAAAATGGATGTTGCATGAAAACCGTTTCTTTCTCTGAGGAATCTGAGTTGCTCCACTAACAAGATAGTTTGAAAAGAAAAATTTTCTTTGATTATATCCATGGATTTTAGAGGATTTCTTAAGATTTCGAAATATTTCATGGAATTTCAGAGGATTTCCGAATGTTATAAGAAATTTCAAGGGATTTTGAGGAATTTTAATAGCTCTAAAAATATTGTTATGGACTTCTAAATGTTTAAGTGATTTCAAAAATTTCAAGGGATCTCGTGATATTTCGAAATTTTTCACGGAATTTCAAGTATATTGAGCAGTTTTTTTTACATTTTTAAGGGATTTTGAAGAATTTAAATGGTTTTTAAAATATCTTAATGGGCTCTCAAATATTTCAAAGGATTCCAGAGATTTGAAACGATTATAATGATTCAAAAGATTTCACGGAATCTCAAATACTTATAAGGAGTTTCTACAGTTTGAAAAATATTTCAAGAAATTTCCTGGAAGCATAATCATTTTAAATTCATAATACCATAAAATTTGAAGAATTTCAAGGAATTTTCATATGATTTAAACAATTTTCAGGAGTTCAATAAATTTTCAAAAGAATTAAGGGGATTTCAAAGGATCGCAAGGATTTCCAGGCATTAATATTTATTTAATTTATTTATCCATATTTATTGGACGTATATGATATAAAATATTACATAAAAAATGGATATCAAACAAATAACATGATGTGTGTAATGATATAAAAAAGAATTTCAACAGTCAAAACAGGTTTTAATTAGCACATTGAAAAAAATTAATTAAAAAGATTTAAATTATGCAGGAATTGCTTTTATATATTGTTTGAATTCAGATTTTTAAAGCTTGATGGCTTTATTTTCAAGATTCTTTAATTTTGTAATGTTCCCAACAATACAATTTTTAAATTCTAAAGGGCTTCAGTTTGAAATTGTTTTGATTTTACTGATTTTAAGTTTTATAAGTATATTTTATATTTATTTTACAAAATCATGTTGCTTTATTATTTTTATCAAACGCTAGGCGCAAATTCTTTTTTTTATGAAAGTTCATTGAATTTCCTTGTTGTTAAAAGCTCTTGGCCATTGAAATTTATATGCGAGTGACATGCTTTGTTCATCATTATCAGCGCAAAATATTTTAATCATTTTGCAATAACATATTAATATTTGCTATAGTATTAAATCATTTTAAATTAGTTATACAAATAACTGCAGAGTTTCAAAGTCAATAAATTCAACTTTAATTTTGAAATATTCCGAAATGTATAAATGCAGCTGGAGGCAAATTATATCTACAGTTAAATAAGTTAATAAATTATATTCAAACTTTTTTCATAAGTGAATAAATTTTAGAACTTAATTTACTATTGCTTTTTCTTTTAATTTGCAAAACGGCATTTCAATTTAAAAACTATTATACCTTATTTTAATTGTACAATTTAAATAGAGAAACGCAGTTTTTAATTTTTCCGAGAGGTGTCAGAACGTTAAATATGTGTGGTGATTACGATGTTATTTGCGTCGGAATTTTCGGTTGAAATTTATTTTTCTCTGTGCACTTTTTCATTTCAGGAATTTTATGTTACATTTTTATTTTATTTGTCGCTTCTGGGTTACTAAGAGATAAATTAAACAAAAATATAATAATAGAGATAAAAATAATAATCTAAAAAATAAGATCTTGATTAAATCGTTTTAATAAAAAGAAATTATGTAATCCTACTGCAACTTGAGAAAGACTTAGTATTTCCGACGATTTTAGATTGTGTTAGCAATTGTTACTGGATACTGGATTTTTTAAACAAAATTCATTAAACACAAATCATCAATGAGATTCCCTATTTTGAATTAGTTCTTCTCAGGAAAAAAGAATCCATTGAAAAGACGACTCTGTGAAATGCGTATCTGTCATTTGCAGATTCAGAAAGTTAAAACAGAATCGGTTTGCGAGTATGTGAATCGATCATTTTCTCAAGCAGCTTCGAATCTGCCATGTACTGCAATGACCATTTTAAGCAAGGTTATATTGAATCGGTTTCCTTCTTTTTGTATGAGACCGACTTTTTTTGGTTAAGCTGCCATATTTCACACGATTTTTTAAATTTATAAATTATCGAAAGATTAAAATAAATCATTCGCCGCTCTACTAGATTCCTTTTGTTATTTCAGTTATATTAAACAAAATTATAACAAAAAAAGTCTTTAAAAAACAAATCAGCGGCAATTTTGGAATTCTAGTGACAGATACGCAATTCAAAAGACATCGAAATCCATTAAACAGAAGTAAATGGATTTTTGTTTCCTGGGTTGTTAACAAAAATCATTAGATCTCAAATAAAAATTTCAGTGCTAAACAATTTTAGGTTCTATATATCTTTTCTACTGACTAAATGGTATTTTTAGTAAAAAAATTATAAGATTTCAAAGAACATTTACATTATTTCTACACCTGAAGGTTATGTTGGCGTATTTTTCACCTGAAATTGGTATTTTTAAATGAAAAACATCTCGAAAATCATTAGATTTAAATTCTACGATTTTTTTTAAATAATACAATTTATAATCTTGAAAATTTTCGAATTTGATCATGTTTCTTTCTCAGAAGTTGAAATTATTAGCCGTTCTGAAAATTCCCTGGAATATTTAAAATTACCCTAAAATCTTGTAAATAATTTTAAATCCTTTCAAATTCTTCAAATCTATTAAAAATTCCTTGGGATCTTTAAAGATACCCAAAAATATTGTAAATCCTTTAAAACACCTTGCAATTACTGAATTCTAATTAAGATTCTTTAGAATCGCTTAAAATACCCTTAAATATTACAAATCCTTTGCAATATTTTGAAAACCCTTTAAAATTGTTTTAATCGCTTGAAACTTCATTGTAACTTTTCAAAATATCCTAAAATATTTGAAATATCTTAAAATCCCTTTAAATCTTTTAAATCATTTGAAAAATTCTAGAAAGATTTAAAATACCATAAAATCTTTTTAATCCTTTGGAACCCGTTTCAATTATTGAAATTATTTGAAACTTTCTTGGAATCTTTTAAAATACTCTAAAATATTTAAATTCCATTGAAAGCATTTGAAAAAAGACAAGGTTTTAGCCAGGGAGGGAATAATTTTTTGTTATATCATGTTAGGGTTTTCCATCGCAATTTGCAATTTAAAAAAATCATTCCATTTTTTAATAAACTCCCAATTTTTGTAAAATTTTAGGATGTTGTCGTTTGATACCAATAATCGACATTTTCAAACAAAAATCATTGTATTTCAAATAATATATAATTTTTTAAGAATTTTAGGACAGGTTTTCATTTTTAACCGAAAATCGTTATAAATTTTCAAGAAGATTTACAACTTTAGAATATTTTTAGTTTATGATAACATTTTTTTACGGGAAAGTGATGATTTTGAGCATAAAAAGATAATTTTTCAAAGAAAACTTACCATCTTAAATCAATTTTGTTAAAATTTTAAAACAAAAATTGATATTTCTAATAAAAATATAGAGTTGAAAAATCTTTAAAATATTTGGAATATAACATGTTATATTACCCTAAAAATACTATTTACAATTTTTAATCATTTCAATTTAATTTTAAGATATAATTTTCCATTAATTATAAAAAGCATTGCTTTTGAATTTTATTTCTACTATTTTACATAATAAATTCCACATAATAGCACGTACATACTTTTTAGCACATTCTTACAAATTGAGAAAATAATTGCTTCTCAAAACTCATGGGAAACATTCTTTTAATGCGTCTTAATGGAAGTAAGAATGGAAGTTGTCAATTTAAAAAAATTAATACTTACCTCTTTAATTCTCATTCTTTAGAATTTATGTTTCACAAATTATTTGACGCCTTTACTCTATCTTCTGCTCCTTGCCTTTTCTTCAAACAAAACTATTTACATTAAATATTTATCTTCCATGGTATAGTATTTGAATGCTTGTTTCGAGTGGAGAAAATGAATAATTTATCTCTAAGCTAAATGCAATTTACTTTTGAAATTGGAATGATTGTTTTGATATGTAAATGTTTGTTTACCTATGTTTCAGATTAATCAAAATGCAGCGAATTAATGATAGAGAAATTCCAGATGAGCGAAGAGAGTAAGAAGAGGTAAGTTCTGAGGGTGAAATGAGTACAGCAATCTTCTTAAAGAAACATATGAATGGTAAAATATAGCCCCTAGACATCTTTTCGAAAAATGTCAAGCTGTCAGTATCTCATTTTCTATAATTACAGAAATCACAATTAAAATGAAAAAAGTTGAAAATGGTTTGGCTTTTATCTTTAAAGGAAATTCTTGTTTACGTATATGCATAAAATATCATATCAAAATGTGATCTAGAGTCTGGAAAGTAGAACATTGGAGCTAAGGTATATTCCAGTCGAGATTCCAGTAGGAAATTAGTAAAGTGCTATTTCTAATTACTGATCCCTTTACTAATCATAATAATTAAATTGCACCTGCTTCCAGCGAAATCGCGGTAAAATTTCAGCCACAACCACGTCTCACGACCGTGAGATAGGTGGTTACAGTCTGTAAATGAATCAATACGACGATCCAGCAAAAACCTCGTGCACCCTAAGACCACGGAGCGACCCAAGGACAACCGCCTTCTGCATTTTTTCCGCAAGTGTTCTAGCACATTGTTGGCACGCAGGGATGCTTTTTAGGCCATTAGCAAGTGAAAGCTTAGCACCTGCAAGAGCGCCGATGATAAGGACGATCAATTTAACAGAATATTCCGGGTACAATCGTTGCAACTCCCTTATAAGGTCTCGATACCTCTCTTTCTTTTCATTCTCCTTGATTATGATGTTTTTGTCAGCTGGAGCCGAAAATTCGATAATGAACATGATTCACTTCTCGAAGTTAAGAAGAACCATGTCAGGCCTCGAGTGAGCAACAGAAACGATTGTCGAGAATATAAAGTTCCATTATATGCGGCACTTCCCATTCTCAACAATTGACTCAATTGCCCTAGGAGCATTTAGAGGAGCGATATTAAGGTGAATGCCGTAGGAATGACAGAGATGGTAATAAAGCACTCTTAGTGCCGCATTGTGCCTTTGATAGTATGTGAACTAAATGCTCGGGGTGTGCATAGCACGCCCTGCAGCTATCATCGGGAATCTCTTGGCTCAAAATGTGGCGACGATATGTTAAGGTGGAAATGACACCGTCTTGGCATGCAAAAATGAAGCCCTCCGTACCAGACTTCAATCCGGGCGATTTAAGGAAAGGAAACGTTAGCTCACAAGACATTGACTGATCCTTCACATTTCTGTAGAAGATACCGTGCATCCTCTTATCGAGGAGCTGTTCACGAAAATTTTTCTCTTGTGCTTTTTTAATCCGGGCTTTCAGGAGTGAGTACTCGAGATAGATAAGATTTGATGCATTTTGCTCACTTCTAATACTGAAGTCAAGTCCGAGTGCTTCAGCAGCCTACTCCGCTGCTTTGTACAGAAACGCTCCTTTGCCCACTTCTTCGTGATTCCTGACCATTTTAAGA
>NC_046660.1:90990035-90995791 GCF_010883055.1 Belonocnema kinseyi | reverse complement strand
GAGGTGAAAATACGGGCCAAATGCTGATGGGTTGAAGAAAATTTCTTCCACCAGAAGGTTTTGATACAATCTGGTCCCGGTGCGGAATAGTTCTTCATCCCTGTTAATACTTTTTTCACCTCTTCGGTAGTGATGGGTGGGCATTCTTTATCAGGTATTATGAGGGCAACACATAACTCCTTGGAGCTCTTTATATTTTCTGAGTCTTCGTCCAGTCTATGCTGAACTTCGTAGACTTCTCTCCAAAATACTTCGACCTCCTCTGGTTTGGGTGGGTGTTCGACTGTAACTGGACGGTCTTGGAAGAGTCGAGATGAGTCAGAGAGAAACTGTTGATTTTCTCTGACCCATCTCTCGCTCCGCTCTAGACTTCTCTTAGCGTCAGATATTATCCGTATTCTCTCAACAATATGCTGTCTGATGGTCAGCATCTTTGACTTTTTAAGTGTGTGATAACGGGTCCGGAGTTCGCGCGCGAACTTTCGAACCTTGGCGGTAAAATTCCTGCCAGATGTGATGTAGTTAATCACACACTGAATGCGGGACGCGTACTGTCTTGCCCAGCCTATCTCTATGGCAAGTTTATGCATTCGTCTTTTGGTCTTATGATCAACCGAAGGTTTTGTTTTACGGTTCGCATCGGCCTAAGCTCTCGCTGCATTATACACACAATAATTGATAGCCCAGAGGTCGGATTCTTCGGAAAAATGTCCACGGAGCTCGTCATCCATTTCAGCCAGATCTTTAAGCTTGAGAGAAACCTTGCTGTTGATGTTTCTCCGGGTCATAAAGCATCGTTCTTCCTTTATTGGATGCCTGCCCGCAGTTGGTCTTAGTGTCGCCTCTCTTTCTGTGTTGCCGGCTTGTTCTAGCTGTGGTAGAGTAGGCGTTCCGCTTACATAGCCCCTTTTACGGAGTAGTTCAGCATGGTTTCGCAGACGTTTCTGCGAAAAGTGCGATAGCTCCGGTTGTTTCTCGCACCACAGAGCATACAGCCGTGCCATGTAACCCCGTTTAGGGGCCACACTCGCATCGTAGCACTCTAGCAAGTCGTGATTCAGTCGCTCTGTCCACTTGATTTACATTAATTTTTTGTGTTTGATCATATTCATGTTTAAAACGCTTTGACGAAGTTCATACCTTGGTTCTGCCAAGGTTCTGTTCAATTATTAAACGTCTTTCCGCGTTTGTCTAAATTGCACGAGCTCAAAATAACTGGATTGTAAAAATAAATTAATTCACAATGAACATATAACTCGCTTTTTACACGTGATTCAATTTACTCATCATAATTTGAATAATATTGAACACCTCTAGTAACAAAATTATTGCAAGAATAGTATAAATTAATTTGTTTAACTTGTATTTCACCACGTAACATTATTTTTCTCTAAAACAGCTGAATCGGATTCTATATTGAATCAGATATGAAAAAAAATAATTCTATAAATTCAAACACGGACAGAAAATTTCAAAAGTCTATTATAGATTTATTTTATGGTAATTGAATCTCTCGTGTGGAAAACAGTAGAGAAATAAAATTTTAAACTCACTTCTTTTAGCACACTATGTCATTGAATATATTAAAGTATACTCTCTAAATCTGAATTAGTGAAATTTCACTAATTGAATTAGCGAGAAGTAGGTCACTACAAATTAGTGAAAAACTACTCATTCAATTAGTCAAATTCCACTAAGATAATAGTGGTTTTGAGAGGTAAAGGATATACTATTAAATAGTGGAAAATCACTTATTAAGTAGTCAAAATAAATCATGACATCCTGAACCTCTTTTAGAGCTCTGGCTAACTCTTCCGCAGTTAGGCTGTCGTACTCCTAAAACTCATTAGATATTTCGGCGTGGATGACGCATGTACCTTAGGGTAACCAATACCTAATAATAAATTCATTTAAAATCATCAATAACAATAAACCACGACACTTAAAATTTTTTATCCATATTTAAATAAAATATTTGCTGGAGTCGACCAATAACCCTAACAGTAAATTAAATCACAATACAAGTTATAGAAGTAAACTATGGTGTATATTTAAAAATTAAATGAATTTATGTTGATACTGTACTTACTAAAGAAAAATCTCAATTCAGCTTTCCAATTATTTCTATAGAAATGAATGGAAAGCTGAATTTCAGAACGACAAAACGAACACAGCGCTCATTTTCTGCAGCAAATGTTTTCGTCTCGATATACATATCGCAACATAATGAGGACACTATTCACCGGGAAACTACACAAAAATATAATAAACTGAAAAATATTACTAACCTGTGTATAAAATTTTTTTACGCTCGTAGAAAGAAAAATGATGCAAGCTAACAAATGTAAACGATGAAAACAATTCAAACGAGACGTGAGCGCGGGTTGGCCCGAGTCCACCATTAGCCGTGATAACGGCTTCGATCTCGACTTCACTAATTAAATAGTGAATCAAACCACTAAATAATAGTGAAATAAAATAAACTAAATGGGAATAGTGAAATTATCACTATTTTTACAGTAGAAGAGCACTAATTCCAGAGTGAAAAGCCAAAAAATCACTATTTCAGCAGTAAATCATTCAATCACTAATTCAATTAGGGAAATTTTCACTATTTCAAATTTAGAGAGTAATATTCCTTTAAAATTGATACTCATATTTTAATCTTTTAATATCATTCTTTCGTTCTTTAGAGTAAAAATAAAAATGATGAAAACTAAGAAGAAATTTTTCATCGGTTAATGTTAAAATTATTGGGTAAACTTCCAATAAATACATGTTTTGGGATTTAAATAACTGCACATTCAAAAAGAAGGAAAAATTTCCTAGTTTTTTTTTAAATTCTACGACTTTTTCCTGATATCGCCGGTACAATTTTTTATTTTTCCTGACCATTAATATTAAAAAAAGCCTTTTAAACTTGTAACTTTTTCAACATAGAATATTTTGTAACCGCATAAAACAATTTCAGATTAAAATTTTTTATTAATTTCCAAAAAAAGAGATTACTTTTTTATGATAAAAGATAAATTATTTATCCAGAAGGACGAATTTTCAACATAGCAGTTTAATTTTTGATCAAAAACTACTTGAATTTTCAACAAAATAGTTTAATTTTTTATCAAATTTTTTATTTTTCTACCTGCGGGATAAATTTTTATCCAAATAGCTAACTTTTCAAGCAAATGAGATTAGGCCTCAACAAAAAAGAGTTACATTTTCCACCAAGTGATTGAATAAAAAGGATGAATTTTCAATCTAACAATAAGAGTTTTCTGTCCACATAGACGAATATTAAATGAAACAGTTGAACTTTCATCTGAAATAGATGAATTCTCTGTTCAAAGGGAACAATTGTCTGTCCAAATAGCCGAATGTTCAACAAAAGAATTCTATTTTCGGCCTCAAAATGACTTTTTATCTAAATACTGAAAGTTTTAACAAAATAATTAAAATTTCGACAATGAGGTTGAATTTTTAACCACATGCTTGAATTATGTACCTGAAAAGATTAATTGTTAAGTAAGAAGATGAATTTTTAACCGAAGAATATTAAACTTTAATCCAAATCAAATGCATTTTCAACCAAATATATTGAACCCGAGATATAGGGCACCCGGAATTTGTTTTTCCGATATTTGACGCGGCGCACAGTGGTCGATTCTAGATTCAAGTGTTGATAACTTACGTATAGTGTCAATTTCGATCCGATTTCAACTGCTCTTTTTTTAAATACTTGTGAATACTTGTAGTTTTAAAAAACACAGCCAGAATTAGGTTTCGATTTGTCAGAACGCTGTCTAAACTAAAAAACCACCGGAAATCATCATAGCCAGTGACCTAAAAATGCCCGTTCTGAGCGCCGGTTATAGATGGCATCAAAATGGCAATGAAATTGTAAAATAAGTCAAAAAAAAAGAGTATCCCTATTTTTTGTTTTGCCACTTTGACTTATTTTCAAAAAGTTGTTTGAACAACATATAGCGAAATGAAAATAATTTTTAAAAAACGACTAATAGTACCAATCGATTCTACGGGAAAAATCACGACGAAAATGTATGTGACATTTTTTTGTCGGAGCTCATTATGTTAGTGTAAAATCGTTATAAACAATTTCGCCGTGCAAGGGCTAATAGAGGAATCATATCCGGCCATGATTTCACGCCACTCAAGTCTACAAAAACTTTATGAATGTATACCAGCATTGAAAATACCCCAAGTGCGAATTGCCGGAGCTGAATACACGGCCCATTGTTGGTCCAATTTTGGCAGCCAAAGGTCGGCTTAAATTATTGGGCCAATATCGGCATTTTAATCGGCCCAGTGTTGACCCAGTGCTGGCAGCCTATATTGGCTATTTATATTTGCCGATCCTCCACCGATGCTTGGCCCAGTATCGTCACTTTATTGGGCCAAGTCTCACTTTTAGTACGGGAAACCATGTTTCACGAGGATCAGACAAAGTCTGGCCCAGTTATGGTACATTACTGGTCCAAGTGTCACTTTTTCCACGGCAAACCATGTTTCATTTTAATCGGCCCAATGTTGAGGCAGTGCTGGCAGCCTATATTGGCTATTTATATTTGCCGATCCTCCACCGATTCTTGGTCCAGTATCGGCACTGTATTGCGCCAAGTCTCACTTTTAGTACGGCCCAAGTGCGAATTGCCAGAGCTGAATACACGGTCCATTGTTGGTCCAATTTTGGCAGCCAAAGGTTGGCTTAAGTTATTGGGCCAATATCGGCATTTTAATCGGCCCAGTGCTGGCAGCCTATATTGGCTATTTATATTTGCCGATCCTCCACCGATGCTCGGCCCAGTATCGGCACTTTATTGGGCCAAGTCTCACTTTTAGTACGGGGAACCATATTTCACGAGGATCAGCCAAATTCTGGCCCAGTGATGGCACATTACTGGGCCAAGTGTCCACGGCAAACCATGTTTTATTTCAATCGGCTCAATGTTGAGCTATTGCTGGGAGCCTATATTGGCTATTTATATTTGCCGATTCTCCACCGATGCTTGACCCAGAATCGGCACTTTGTTTCGCCAAGTCTTAGTTTTAGCACCTAATAAACAAATCTTACACGAAAGATTTAAAAAATTTATTCAAAAATTGTCAAAGTTCACGATGAAATGTGTTAAGTTCTGTCATTAAAAATTGTTAATGTTTATGAAAAATTACATTTCCTGTCATTGCAAAAAGTTGTAAAGCAGGCTACAACGGAAAAAATGAAATATTACGCGAAGAAAAATTGTAACCGATTTATATTATTAAATAAAAAATGATTGTATTGATATTCCTGTTCACATTTCGTGTATTTTACATTAACACAACGTCACATAATAATAAATATTAGAAAAAGAGAGCTTAAAATTTGGTTCTTTTCTGAACTGCAGCTTATGAGGATGGCTTTTTCATAGAGTTTCAACTTGTCGGTTTAGCGGAGTGGTTAGCACGCCCGACTGCTAGACAATAGATTTAGGTATATAGATGTAGGTTCGATACTCCGTAGCGTTAGAAATTTTATTTGTAATATAATGTTCAAAATGTAATATATGTATTCAGTCTAAACAGCACCATTAATATTTATATTCAAAGTACTCGCAATCAATTAATATTTATCTTTTTATTATCTTTTTTGTCATATCCTTACAAGGAAACTATCCCAGGTGTCCCTCACCGATTTTGATGAAACTGCAATATGTTGTAATACATCGAAAAATAAGAGACACGTATTTTTTTTATCGGCC
>NC_046660.1:90970935-90989935 GCF_010883055.1 Belonocnema kinseyi | reverse complement strand
GATAAAAAAAAATACGTGTCTCTTATTTTTCGATGTACTACAACATATTGCAGTTTCATCAAAATCGGTGAGGGACACCTGGGATAGTTTCCTTGTTAGACCGTAACTAGTGTTGGGCCGACAATAGCAGCCAAACCCTGGCTGCCAAGTCAAGGCCATAGTTATCAATCCGGCAATGGCACTAAGATGGCAGCCAGGTTTGGTCCAATACTGGTACCCAGTGTTGGGCCGACCATGGCAGCCAAACCTTGGCTGCCAAGTGCAGGCCATAGTTATCATTCCGTCATTAGCGCGATAATGTCAGTCGAGCTTAGGCAATATTTTTGCCGACTATAGGCCAATGTTGGGCCGTATGTGACTTCGCACTTGGGCAGTAACGCATTTCCTAATAACTGAACCCCACGGCTAACTTACGTTATGGAATATTTGGCAAAAATCTCGGCTAAGCGAGAGTGTAACTTTTCTAACTTCAGTGTATTTATATGTAATATTTTATAAATTGTACTCATTGAATTAAATCTTATTACCTTAGTGTATAAATTTCGTAAGAAAGAATTCCTATGGTTTTAAATTTCATAGTAACTGAATGAATTTAAAATAAAAAGAGTTAACTTCTATTTAAAATGTTGTGAATCATGATCTTTCGGCTCGATCGGAAAATAGCAGAAATAATCGAGGAGCATTCTCATAAGAAACTATATGAAAAATCAAAAATAATGATTTCATAGTTTGCTATGCGTCTCAGATTTCTGTCAACTTCATACTGACAATATCAATTTCTAAAATATGTTTTCGAGAGTATGACATTCCTTATTCTTTTTATTCAAAGTATTTTTGGAAAACTAAGTAAAAAAAATATCATTTTTTCATAGTGTTAATTCTTGAAATGGAGATTCATAATATTTCATATTTAGGATACTACTTTGTCACGCCGTGCTGCCGCCGCTAATTCAAATTCACCGCCTTCGGCGCGCCGACGTATTCTTAGCTACATACATGGTACTGGATTTCTTTCCACCGAGTAATCCGATGGCTTTTGATTAGTTGCGGAAATTCCAGCAATCAATTAGAATTTAAAGTAAACGGATGTAAATAAATATCTTATGATGAAAATTTATCTTCTGTTCCTACATATTTTTATATTTTCCAAGTTGTATGTCAACAAAAAGACTAAAGTAGACCGTCACGCCGCCTAGAAGCATAGACGGCAATAATTTCAAATTTAATATCTTTGACAGTTATTTAAGGTGCCTTTTATAGAAACTTCGTGACTTTTACAAGATTTTTTTCAGAATCCCTTACTTTTCCCTAACTTTCCCGGACCAATAAAATTCAATGAAATTTCCCTGATTTCCATGTTTTCCTTGACCTGCG
The DNA here is from genome assembly GCF_010883055.1 of Belonocnema kinseyi. Taxonomy (NCBI): domain Eukaryota; kingdom Metazoa; phylum Arthropoda; class Insecta; order Hymenoptera; family Cynipidae; genus Belonocnema; species Belonocnema kinseyi. The sequence continues at coordinate 90,988,561 of NC_046660.1, read as the reverse complement.
ATCACCCTGCCTTATGCTAAAGGTCAATCTTCAAGCAACCTAATTCTTAATATTTTACCTCTATTAACAGTTGTTTGGGTGACGTTATGCTTTGTAGTCACAACATTATTCGGAGCAGAAGTTCAGTCGTCAGTGTTCAAAGTTCAGGGGCCTGAGTGAAGGCTCCATAGGAAAAGGGGCCAAATTCAGATATGAAAAGTAAGGGAATAATTGCAAAGAATAGTACCAGAGATTAGGGATCAAGGTTCAAAGATGAAGTTTCGTACGTAAAGGGTAACGGGACATCCTAGGGTCAAGAGATCAAGGATTTTGACCCATGTAAAGAGTAGAGGTTACAGGTGAAGGATCATAATTCATTTTGTGGAAGGTTGAAAGGTCAAAAGATAGGAGTCGATGATCCACGGTCAAAGCTGGTATGGTCAAAGGTCACAGGTCAGGTAAGCTTTCAGCATATGGGTTATTATGAAAATCTTAATTATAAATGTCCATATTTCTTACATTTAATGAACATTGGATTATTTTACAAACAAAAGTTTCTTTCTTTGAAATTTTGATTGATTGACTACAAGTGATGACACGTGACTGTGATTAAATCACTGTCCTAATGAAATACTTGATTTTAGCTGCAAGCATCCACGTGGTTGAGGAAAAAGAAAGAAATTTCCCTATTTGAATCTGAGCCCGCTTGTGAGGGGTCTCTTGTTTTAATTGCAGCCAAGAGATGTTGGACTCAAGTGGTTAGTGGGCTGCAGGCCTGCAGGGAATGGCACACCCATTAAGTAGTACACACTCGTATAAGGGTGAAAATGAGAGAGTTCAAGTACTGTGATCAAGATTCGCACACAGAGGGAGAAATATCATAATTTTGACGCTTCTTTTCAAAAGCACTTGTCCTACTTGATTGCATTTTATTTTTTTCAGTTGAAAAATCACTCTACAATATTTACAATTCAACCATGTTATTATCAGTTATTTTGTCTCAATAACCGACCAACAATTTTTATTATGTAGGTGAAAATCAAGCAGTTGGAATTAGTCAATTTTTAATGGAATGGAAAAAAAGTATTTCAGAACAGCATAAAAACTCTTGTTTACTATTCATTTTGGTTACAGTAAGTGTAAAATTAAATATAGGAAATATCAAAAAGTAGGCTCTTTTCTTATTTATATTTTTATGTATTTAATGACAAACTTTTGATAAAAATAATTGACGATATATTGTACGTCAAAATAATAATTAGATCTGCTTCCCTAGGCATAAAATATAAAAATAAAAATTTCAGTATTATTATTTTTACATCCTCATCCTAATGAGAAGATACTGGTTGTATGTGAAAAATGACTTTCGCGGATTCCATCAAATGTCAATGTTTTGAGACCCCCTGAATCATAAAAAATAGTTTTTACGTCGGTGTCTGTCGTCGTTGCTGTCGTCGTTGTTGGCGTTGTATTTTGTAAACACGGTAACATTTGGAAGAATTACTCGATTGAATTCCCCTTTGACACACTTTATAAGGATATGAAAAGAAAGGATGAGTTCGTTAGCCAGCATTTTTTAAAGTAATTTTAAAAAGTTAGAGCATTTTGAAAATTTTTTGAGACCACTTTTTTTAAATATTTGAAAATGGTTTCGATAGCTTTTTATAGTAGACCAACATACAAACAATTCAACACCATGACTTTTTTATAAAATAAAAATGACCGAAGTTATAGCATTTTCAAAATCCAAGAGACCAAACGAAAAGGACACAAATCTAACCTTCTATGATGAGAATGTAAAAATCGTGCTATGGGAGAAAGTCAAAAGAAGAAAATCGTTACTTTTTCAAGGCCTTCAAAGATTGTCTGTACAACTTTTTGAATTTTGATGAAAAAAATCGAAATTACATTTTCATCCTAATGAGAAAATACGCTTAATAAAACCCTCTAATTAAGACATTCGTTTCTGCAAAGACAGATGTATAATATACCAGACACATGATTTTGTCAAATTTTGTATTAATTGTAATTTATTGTAAAAAACGAAGTCGTTTTTGAAGGTCTTTGAACATCCTATACTAATGAATATTTTCATTGTGTTTGCACATTTTAACAGGTAGCACTTATTTAAATAAAAAATTATTTTTTATAGATTTCAACTGAACTGAAGTGAATATTCCTCTTTAATTGTGGTTTTATGGAAAATTACAATTTTTGACGATCGGTTTTATACTGAAAACTGATGACATGTAAAGTATAAAAGATTACAGGTTATATGGACCTTTTTTATATGTTTGACAGTATAAATTTTATGCTTAAATATATATGGCATCATAAAATTATATACTATTTTCAGATAATATTTACCTCTCTTACAAAAAATTATTATTCCACCATATAAAAATTATGCAAAATATTTTCATTTCTCGGATTAAGGAAGTACTTTATAGTAATGTCGCACACATTTCATGCCCTATATAATTATTCTTGCTGCATTCTTCCAATATAATAAACCATTATTCATAGGCGCGACATTTATAATGTAGCAACTGTTTTTTCAACATTGAAAATCACTGAGAGGAATTGAGAAGATTAAAGATAACATTTAATTAATCTCGCATGCTATGAAAGTATAAGTGTGTTATGAAAAATCACGCGGGCTAGTAAGGAAATTATGTGTCATAAAAGTTGTGAAAAATATAGAGCTCTAAAAAAATGTGTGTTTAAATTTGAATTTTATGAAGGAATATTCTAATAGGCCGAATTTAAATTAAATATAACAATATGTAAAATAATTTAACAAAAGTTCATTTCTATAAAAATAAAGTATCAGAAGCCTTAAAAACTACGACCTTGAACAGTATTTCTCATTGATAAAGGTTCAAAGTGGAACTATTTTAAATTAGAAGGATTGAGAATTGAACACTTTTAACATTGAAGCATTCAAAAAATAATACTAAATTCAATAGTTTCAAATGGACCAACTTTTAAAATGGGATCTTCGAAATTTTTGAAGTCGGAAAATAAGGAGAGTTATGAAAAGCCAAGTTTTTTTTATAATAATTGCCGCACATGATAATTTGTTATTAAATAACTATTCCTGAGAGATTTTATTTGATATATTCTCTCATATCGCAATAATGTAATTTGTCACACTTTGCGTTTTCAATAAATTATGTTTGTTTTAAACTTTACTACTGAAAAATAGGATACATCAGTTTTAAATCTTAATTAGTTCAATTTTACCACAAATTAGTTTAGTTTAACTAGTTTGCAGTCATGTTGTCAGCTAACTTAATGAATAACTTTAATTAAGTTTTATTTTTTCTAAAAGTAGTTGAGAAGTAGAATAATTGCGTTTGAATAATTTAATTTTACTTTCATTTTTCTTAACCTAAAATGCCTCTTTTCAAATTAAAATATTCCTTTTTTCGCCATTTTTAAATTCGAAAGTTTGAACTGCCAATATTTTTATTTTTGAAGGATCATCAAGAAAAGTTTATATTTATTAAAAACCGTTGACGTTTTTAGATAGATGTGTAGTTGAATAAATGATTATTACTTTTCCGATTTGCTAATGTACCAGTTTAAAAAATATATGGAGATGCCTTATTCACTGAATATAACATATATTTATTCCACTGCACGCTCAGAAGTGCACTTCTTTGGTCCTGCTGGCTCCCGTCCAACTAGGAATATATGATATCTGCACTGACTTTAAGGGCTGATATTTAAATGATGAGCCATTGATAAAAAAATGGTCGAGTATTGCCTGCCAAAAAATATGCCGGATTTTAATATTCTTTTCCGGCATATTCTCTCGGATTTTAATTTGACCTTCCAGAATATATTATCGTCAACGTAATTTCTTTCTCGGGTGGACTCCAAAGAATTTCAAGGAATTCATAGTGAATACTAATAAATGTTGGGGTCGTTCAAAAACTACAAATTATTTTTTAATCTATTTCTACCCCTCCTCTTCTTCATCACAGAACATCATACCTCCTTTTTGAGTCGAAATTTTTGTCTTTGATTTTTTTTTGATAAACTTCTAAAATAAAACACCAAACGTACGAACTTCATATCTGCCGTGATTTGAAAAAACACCGTTACACATTTTGAAACACTTCAAAATAATCAAAATTAGCTATCTTTAATTAAAATTAGATAACGACTTCTGTCTGTATACAGGAGAAGATCTTAAATTGCAGGTTATACCATTATATTAACATGAACACAATTGACAAAATGCATATAAATTTAAAATCAAATTTGAGTTCAAATAGCCTAAAATAGATAGAACTTTAAATGCCCATTACATATCATTCGTTTTTCGGTTAGTTACCCTGTTTTTATTCTTTATTTTGAATTAAAAATATTACACATAATCTGAACTTGACTGCATGTATCATCTGATCGACATTTTAAACCCTTTATAGGTTTTTCGTTCATGCAAAAACATTAAAGTTTAAATTGAAATACACAAATAAGTTATCAATTAATTCCTTACATTACTACAAACAAGTAAACTCAAATATTTACAGCCGTTAATTGACATAACCATATATATTATATCTCGAATATTTCAATTAAACATTTTGGATGTTCCAGAGTAGCAACTCACTTTTTAATATCTACAGATGCTAACTTCAAACATCTAGATTTTTGTCCTATAGTTAAACATAAAATATGTTAAACCTGAAAACCTGGACGTTATGTTTGAACATCCATTTTTCTCCATGTAACTGCAAAAAATCGAAAAATGATTTTTTTATATCGTTGGAATCGTGAAGAAAGGATGCACCTGCTTATCAAAATAATTTTTCCAAAATTTTTAATAACTTTTAAAATAATTATTTCTAAATTTGGGAAAAACGTCTTTAACTGCAAAATGTGACGAGTCGTGATTTGGAAGAGAACCGTAACTGACCGTTAACTGCAGGCTCAAATCATGGACAGCTGAATACGTCACAGAAAAATTCGAGAAAAACCGCAACGGCAGTTACGGGCTTTACTAAATTATCGGGCGGTGATTTCGAAGAGGTCCGTACGAGCTTATGGCGTTCACCGAAATCATCGAACCCCGAGAAAAAGGTCTGTAATTCAAGAAACGCCTTAACTGCATTTATTTTGAGCTGCAAAATTCTTTTATCGTGAACGGCGTTTTCTCAAATCGACGCAGGCCTATTTCTAAGGTCCGTAATTCGAAGAGAGCCGTAACTGCGCGTTACGGCGCACAGTGGTCTGAAATAGGAATTTACTGTTCATAATCGCCCACAGGTCGTATTTCTTAACCGATTTAAAAGTTTTTTTTTAGAAATGCTCAGCAATTAATTTTTAAGAGAATTGTGGTTTGCTTATTTCAATTTTTTTTTCACAAAGAGCAACAATATGTAAACAAATATTGTGACAAAATTGACCATTTTAGATTTGTGAATTTTTATCTCAAAAAAAAATACAGATAGAAACTCATTATCAACCGGAATTATTGCATATGAATTCATAGAACATAATTAATTTTAATAATATTTAACTTAATTATTATAAACAATTTCTATAAACAAATTCTTTATAAATGAGTTTTTTTCAAAGCTGAATTGATTTTTCTGAACAAAAGTGATTCACAATTGTCTTTAAAGTCATTTATATACTTTAAGCTTTATCAGACATAAACAATATAGATTGTTTATAACAATTTAGTTAAACAAGTCTCCTAATCGGCCGTTTCCTCGTAGAAAAAAATGTTTTCTTCTTCAATAATTGTTAGAGCGACATTTATAGCGGTGACTAACCAACGAAATTAAATAAAGAATAATCTATATGATTGTTATAAATAATTTTCTAAACAAAACTATGATTTATTTTTCTTACATGCAAAAAGGAAGGTTTTCCACTGAAATTATCCAACAATAAACTAACAGTGATTTCAAAATTGGATATGGGACATTAAATAATAATTTGCGTAACTGTTAATAACAATTTCTGTAGCAAACTGTCCATAGCAATAACGCTGTACTTGCGTTTTTAGAAGTCACCTATCTTTCATTTGTTTTATGCAACTTCCTGAAAAATAAATGATGAACAAGTGAAAATAATGTGCAATAACGTTGTACTTGCGTATTCAAAAGCCACTTATCTTTTACTTTTTTTGTACGTAACTTCATGAAAAACAAAAGAAGAACAAGTGACTCTCAACTAAGAAGTACAGTTCCGGGTTCACCGCTAGGTGGGTATTCAATAACACAAATAATATTATCACAAAAATGATTGAAGAAAAAATAACTTTTTTCTACGACCAACCGCAGATTGTCACGCATTGTTTTAAAATTGTTATTAACAATTACGCAAATTATTATTTGATGTCCCGTATCGAATTTTGGAATCACTGTTAGTTCATTGTTGGATAAATTCAGTGGAAAACCGTCCTTTTTGCATGTAAAAAAAATAAATCCTAGTTTTGTTAAAAAAATTGCTTATAACAATCATATAAATTATTCTTTATTTAATTTCGTTGGTTAGTCACCGCAATAAATATCACTCTAATAATTATTGAAGAAGAAAACATTTTTTCTACGAGGAAACGGCCGATTAGGAGACATGTTTAACTAAATTGTTATAAACAATCTATATTCTTTATGTTTGATAAAGCTTAAAATATATAAATGGCTTTAAAGACAATTGTGAATCATTTTTGTTCAGAAAAATCAATTCAGCTATGAGAAAAACTCGTTTATAAAGAATTTGTTTATAGAAATGTTTATAAAAATAATAGTTGTTAACTCATGCTAATTTTTTTGTTTCAAATTATGACTCTTATGAAAAATATTAGCATCTAGCGTGAAATAAACGATTTTTTCTATGATAAAAAAACACTAATAAGAATTTGTTTATACAAATTGTTTATAACAATGAAGTTGAATATTATTAAAATTAATTATGTTCTATGAATGCATGTGCAATAATTCCGGTTGATAGTGAGTTTCTATCTTTATTTTTTCTTGAGATATAAATGCACAAAGCTAAGATGGTCAATTTTGTCACTATATTTGTGTATATACTATTGCTCTGTGAAAAAAATTTAAAAAAGCAAACCACAATTCTCTTAAAAATTAATTGCTGAGCATTTCTAAAAAAAAACTTTTAAATCGGTTAAGAAATACGACCTGTGGGCGATTATGAACAGTAAATTCCTATTCCAGACCACTGTGCGGCGTTTTCTGAATTTCAGCATCCCAATCAACCATGTTAACTGCATTTTAGATAATTAATTAACATTTTTTAACAATTATTTAGGCAAAAATTAAAATTTTATGTGAAACTTAATTAAGAACAACAAAAACCTGCAGAAAATGAATTAGAATCCGCGATACACGCGAATAAAGTTTCGAACAGTTTTCGTCGATTTTCTCGGCTTCGTTCATTTTGCAGTTAACGGTGTTTCCTCAAATAATGACAGATATTTTCCCACACTTCACAATTCAAAATACTTTCAAAGCGGAAAATAGGGCGATTTTTTACGAAAATAGGGGAATACATTCATTTGAATAAATTAATGTATACATTAAAAAAATATATTTCATTTGCAACAAAATATTTAAATTTTCGACCAAAAAATATTAATTTCCAAAGAAAGAATTAAGTTTTAAGCTTAAAAGTAAATTTTTTTAGAAAATAGGGTTGAAATTTAAACCCGAAAAGATGAATTCTCAACCAAATAGTTCGATTTTCATTAAACAATAAACAAATTAATTTTCGATTAAACAGTTGCATTTACTACCAAATAGTTAAACTTTCAAGCGAAAAAGTCGAATTTTTAACAATATAGGTAAATTTTTAACAAAAAATTCATTCCTAAACAAGAATTCAAATTTTTAGCAGACTGTTGATTTCAATCCAAAAGGACGTATTTGCTATCCAACAAGACAAATGTTTATGGAAACAGTTATATTTTCGACCTTCGTTTTAAACTAAAAATATTTATCTTTTAAGGTCGAAACAATAGTAGAATTCGTAAAAAAATAATTAAAATTTCACCAAAATTGGTCAATTAAAAAAAGTGGATTTTTAATGAAGAATTATAATTTTTAACAATGTAGCTGAATTTTCAATAAAAAAGATTAATTCTTAACGAAAAATATAATAACTGATATTTCAAACAAAGCAGAAGTCGAATTTTTAATAAAAAACATTATTAGGGTTAGAGGAGTCAGGATATGCTCACTCGCATATGCAGATGACATACTGCCGTTGGCAAAGAGCAAAGAGGCTTTAAAGGAGATGATGAAGAGGTTGAGACGTTACTTGGACAAGAATAGGTTAGACTTAAATGCGGACAAGTCGAAGGTTATGGTGTTCAGAAAAGGAGATGGGAGAGATGGGGGAGAGGAGTGGAAGTGGAAGGGAACAGCCGTACAAGAGGTGAAAGAGTTTGTGTATTTTGTTTAATAGTTAACAGTTTAATATTCAACTTAATATTATATTCAATTTAATAGTTGAATATTCAACCAAATAGTAGAATTTTTCACCAAAAGTGATGGATGCTCAACCAGAAATGTAATAAACAAGTAAAAAATGAGAAAAAGGCAAACTTTCTTTAAAACACGTAAAAATAACAAGTTTAAAAATTTACATTTTACCAAATATATGCTAGAATAGAAAAATAAAGAGTGATATAATATATCTGACAGGTGCAGGTTATGTTTCATGACTAAATCTGTACTACCCCCCCCCCCCCCCCCCCCCCCCCCCCCCCCCCCCCCCCCTACCCATGGAAACTTGGAACGGTTGGCGAGTGCGACCGAGCTCGTGTTTTAATTCTAAAGAATTCTAAAAAATGTATGACAAACTCCAAAGAATTCAAGATTAATTCAAACAATTCAAAAAATTCATTTCCGGCAGCATATGCTGGAATAGAAAATTAACGGCCGCGCCTATTGAGTACCCAATCTTGAGATAAAAAAGCATGGAATCTGGACAAAATCTGTGTCAAGTGCACAATGAAAGTTGTTTAATTCTACAAATTCCAGTTGCAATGCTCGCGACATTTTCAAAATATTTTCTGTAATTTCGTTGAATTCATTTACATACCATTCGAACCGATGTGTATATAGCCAAGTACCTCCATTAATAAAGTTCAATTACCCACGAAATCTTCATTTGAACAGGTTCGATTAAATTAAAAAAATGTACCGCACTCCTGCGCTTTCTCTTATTCACCCAAAGTTCGTCATTTTGGATTTAAAACTAAACTTTTTGCCTTTAAATAAATAAAGTTTTAAATCCAAAATGACGAACTTTGGGTGAATAAGGGAAAGCGCAGGAGTGGGGTACATTTTTTAAATTTAATCGAACCTGTTCAAATATACAACATCGGTTCAATATACACATCGGTTCGAATGGTATGTAAATGAATTCAACGAAACCACAGAAAATATTTTGAAAATGTCGCGAGCATTGCAACTGGAATTTGTAGAATTAAACAACTTTCATTGTACACTTGACACAGATTTTGTCCAGATTCCATGCTTTTTTTATCTCAAAGGTTTAAAATCCTCTGCTTTTCCTGCACATTTCTCCATATTTTAATTTGCAAATGTATGCAGTGAGAAAAAAGGGATTGTGACGAAAGAAGATTGAGTACTCAATAGTCGCGTCCTTTAATTTTCTATTCCAGCATATGCTGCCGGAAATTAATTTTTTTAATTGTTTGAATTAATCTTGAATTCTTTAGAGTTTGTCATACATTTTTTAGAATTATCTAGAATTATACTTACACAGCAACAAAATGAATTATTTTTTATTTCTTGTTGATTCCTGACTGTGATTATTTGCTAGTTATATCCTAAAATATGTGTGTTGCCGAGTGGAATCAAAACTTCAGTAATTATTCCTATAAGTATACAATTCATTCGAAACATTATTTTGTCTATAAATTTATCAATTTTGTGTGCAAATTTGTATTTGGGGACTCTTAACATTGTTTAGCAATGTAATGGCTTAATGGTGCAATGCAAGTTGGAATAAAAATATTTTTTTATAATAAGATTATTCGATTTAATTAATGTAAACTTTACAACTTACCGAACTGCTCGTTTCATTTTCTTTAAAAGTATTTGAGCAAGTATTAAGAATATTTGTATAGTAATGAAACAAATTTTTGTATTTAAACTGAATTTCCTCAACTCGGCGAGTTTATAGCGTTAAAATTCTGGTGTTTAATGAGTGATATGGTACAACGAGGTAGTAAAACACACCACACAGGTTTACACAATAAATTCCTGTCGCGAATTCTAGTTCCAAAATTAGACAGAAAATTGAACGAATAAGATTTTTTCATAAAATCTATATCACTATCATCGGTATTACCAATAAAATATGTTTTATCTGCGCATTGTTACGTGTACTGAAATTTTTGTATGAAAAGCTGAATTTTTACATTCTCATTCTAATGAGATGGTATTGGTTTTATGTGAAAAATGACTTTCGCGGATTTCATCAAATGTCGACGTTTTGAGATCCCCTGGGCCAGAAAAAATAGTTTTTACGTCGGTGTCTGTCTGTCATCGTTGTTGTCGTTGTCGTCGTTGTCGTTCTCGTTGTGGTTATCGTTGTCGTTGTAGTCTGCAAATATGGATACATTTGAAGGAATTATTTTATTAGATTCCCATTCTGCACACTTTATAAGGATATAAAAAGAAAGGACGAGTTTGTTAGCCAGCTTTTTTTAAAGAAATTTTAAAAACTAACGAGCACTTCGCGAATTTTTGAGACCACTTTTTTAATATTTGAAAATTTTTTCCACAGATATTTATAGTAGATCAAGATACAAACAATTTATCCCTAATTATTTTCGTAATAAATTAAAAATAACCAAATTTATAGTATTTTTTAAATCCAAAAATCCAAACGAAAATGAACATATGAAGCCAAAAAAAGCGTGATATGGGAAAAAGTCAAGAAAAGAAAAACGTTATTTTGTCAAGGCCGTACAAGATTTTTTAAACAACTTTTTAAATTTTGCTTACAAGAAATCGAAAATTCAAATTTTTATCACAAAAAAAATAATGAAATAGAAATAAATCCTATTTTTGGGAAACAAAGCAAGATGCAAAAAGATATAGGTTAACAAAAATTGTGCACCTAAAAAAGAATAGCAAATTTTTCAGGAATTACTGTTTTGTAGGATAAGTAGTTTTTGTTTTATTTTTGAAAAATAACATTGAAAATAAAATTATATTTGAATAAAAAGTTACAAGCTACGAGAATAAGCGAGACAAAATTTATACAACCAAACAATATTTACAAATTTTTTAGGAATTTTTTTTGTGATAGGAAGCGTAATTTTTTTATCTTAAAAAGCATGATTACAAATTTTTTTAAATTATAAACGCGAGGCAATAAGAATAAGAATGTTTCAGTTTCCTTGCATATTATGAATTGTAATGATTTATTGATTAAAATGATACATGCTTCAGCGCAGCTAAGAATAAAATTTAACGCAAAATAAAAAACAAATATTAAAGTAATCACGATAAAAACAATTTGTACTTTATTGTACAAAATCTAAATACCCACCCCAGACAAAGGTAGATAAAAAATGTCTTATATTTGATATAAATGTGTTGAGTATAATGTAGAAAATTGGAGATTTTTGGTTAAATCGAGTGAGAAGGACGTGATACCTGATGAGGATGTGTTCGCTAAAGCCGAAAGAGCTTTAACAAAAGAGATTTCACAATCGCGAAATTACATTTGTGAGAAGAATACAAAGTCCGAGCGCGTAGTACGAGGTAAATACAAAATCGAGCGCGAAGAGCGAGATAATTATATCATCGAGCGCGAAGTGCGAGAACCAACAATCGAGCGCCCTCGTCGTGCTCGAACTTGCGAGGGAAGCGAGCCGCGCGCTATGAGAATGTGTCCGCGCAGGTGGCAGATTTTTTTTAGTACGAATTGCTGAAAAAGGAACTATTTACATATATTGCAATTTTGGTACAAATATTCAGTTTTTTCTTGTGCAAGTCGACACTGCTTTTATCTTTTGATTTACTCGTAATAATATAACGAGGATAATGCAGTACATTAAAATTAAATTAATTAATATTGTGCAAAGTATGATTTTTCTCCGCTATGTCTAATATCAAACAATGCCTGCTCCAGGATGACGGTTCCCCGATTTTTGTACAGATTATAGTGAATACATCAACAGAAAAAAAATCTGAAAAAATGGAACAAAGCAGACGTTACATATGAAAGTTTTCCCTACACTGATACAGAGTTTTATCATTTTCAGTCGATTAGCAGTTATTTCCTGACAAGTGAATGGTTAAAAAGTACCATTATCTTACGATCATTTTAGAATACTGAACATTGAATGGCTGTTGCTCCCTAAAAGCACATAGTTTTATTTTTAATTACATGAATTTTCTTGATATTTTCTATGCACAATAGTAAAATTTAGAATCAGAAGTAATAATTTGTTACTAAGTTAATAACAAAAAAGTAGTGCGGTGTTATCTTCGAAACTAAGGACATGCGGTGATAATTCTTAAAGGAAATTGCAAATTATTGGCTTCTGAAAATGGTGTATGTAGCGTCAATGAGAAAAAGGTTGCGCTTAAATGTTCAAAAAATTGTTTTCTTCTTCGGAAAATACAAAAGGATTTTCGTAAGCGAAGAAACATCACTTACAGCAGGAGTGAAAAAAGTCGTAGTTGAAGAAGTAGCAGGAGTACTGACAAGGTTTCTTGTTGTGATTGCGGTACCTTCGATAATCGGAAAGCCTTTCTTGTATCTTTCGAAAAAGAATATAATTTTCTAAACATTTAAGTGCAATTTTTTGCTCATTGACGCTACGCACACCATTGTAAGAATCCAAAAATTAATAAAATTTTCAAAATTATTCCTGGACGTTCTTTAATTTCGGAGATGACACCTCGCTACTCTTTTGTTATTAAGTTAATTATAAATTATTATATCTGACTCTAAATTTTACTATTGTGCACATAATTGATTAAAGAAACTCATATTTTTTGGAGATTTTTTAAATTGTATTTTCAGGGAGTAACAGCCAAAGTTTAATATTCTAAAATGATCGCAAGGCAATGGTAGGAACCCTTCAATTTTCAGAAAATAATTGTTAATCAACTGAAAATTGCGAAACTCCATATCAGTATCGGGAAAACCTTCATCTGCTAGATGTACTTCATCCCATGGTTTTAGAATTTTATCCTGGTAATATTTTCTCTATAATCTGTATCTAAAGTTTTTGGACAGCTAGTATGCGTTTCATTTCGGAACTTCTACTCTCAACTGCACAGTGAAAGGAAAACTCGCAAAAAAACAGCACACACGTTAAAAGAAAGCTTACATTATTGCATATCACGTGATGTAAGACCCATCCAAATTACAAATTAACCTTGAAGAATGCGGATTGTGGAAGGTAAAAAAACATGGATTTTTCGTGTGTGATCTTTATTTCTTAACTGCAACCCACGGCATCTTCACAAAAAACTATGTTAAAAATAGGAAAAAATCACAGCAATTGTTTGGTATTTTGATTACGCATACCATTCATTTGAACCCAGTGGGCACAAAATTTGGCGTCGTCTTTACGACATCGTTACGGCATCTTTACGACAACTTTACGACAACTTTACGATATCCTATGTCCATGTCGTTTCAGTGTCTTTGCGATATCGTAAAGACATCGTCAGATCATACGACTTATTTACGATATCGTAAAGACATCTTAACGACATGGACATAGGATGTCGTAAAGTTGTCGTAAAGATGTTGTAAAGACGTCGCCAAATGTTATGCCCACTGGGTCAATAGTACAATATTGTGAAAATATTATCTAATTCATTGAAAAGATTCTATTTCTTTTATTTCATGCAGTACAAAATTGCACCTAGACTTAAAAAGACTATATACATTTTTTTAATACAATTTTGTTCGATTTTTCAATATTGTTTTTTGTATGCATAATCAGTCGCGAACGCTGGGTCGCAGTCAATTACGAGATTGGAGATATACAGTTTAAGGTGAGGTCTGAATCACCAGAATGCCAGTAATGGGGATGTTGCATGAAATAAGATAAACATATTTTTATAAATTTGAACCTGTGAATAGCGTTGTGGAGCAAAGAAAAAATTTGTTTAGGCTTCTAATGCTTAAAAAATAATAATTTATAGTTTATGTGTATTTGGTCACATTCAAACAGATGTGACTTCACTAAGGTATACAACTGGGCACCAATGAAGCCACTTTAGCCGCCATGTTACTTTTCAAAATTTTGACCAATCAGGTTTCGCGGCCGTCGCGGCTTTCTACTTGACAGCTGATCTACCTGATTATATAAGCTGACCTATCAATCCCTATAAACGCTAAAAACGAGAAATCAAAAATAAAAGCCGAATCAAGCGAGGTAAAAGATAGAAACAAAGAATGAATTTGTATATCAGCGAATTCCCTAAAGAAGATAGATTAGTAGCTAAGAAGTATTTTGGAGCTGTATGTGATTCTAGGGAGGATAAAGATTCGAATAAAATTTGTATTTCGTTACCGCAAAACTGAAAACATACAAACACGTCTCGGCAATTGGCAGAAGCAATTTGGGCACACTATTTCAATTCTTTTCTTCATAATTATTATTAATTATTATTTATCAATAATACATGAAAACCATTTAGAGATATTTATACTTTGAATCCGAATTCATGTTTAGAAACCATATTTACTTCATTTTTTATTTTTCATAATTTAGGTAGTTTGAGTTTCCCGCGAAGAATAACATCACAAAGATGTAGCCAATCTATGCCTTTGGCCAAAAACGCATGTTTCTTATTCAATAAAAAATTCTTCCTTCTTGGAATAAAATAATGAGTTACTAAAGAATCAAAATATCTTGTTATCTCGTTTCATCCTCATTGTTAACATCCTCATTGTACATAGAAAAATGATGGGGAGATTATTATTATGATTATTACTGGTATTATATCTAGCCAGGTACTTTCCGCCTTATTATTACATATTTCTTTGTGTTTTTTAACATTTGCTCGGTTGAAGTTAGTTTTTCATCATTAGCCTTCTGGCGCAAACCCCTATAAGGTGATTATTTTTGAAAGAGGTGTAGTAAAGGGGACTGGATTTTATAAGCGTGTCAAGAAATTGTTGGGGAATGCTGGCGGAAATTCGTGGTAATAATCCAGCAGTTATACGATAGGAGGGGCGGTAGAGGATGTGAAAAGTGGTTTACTGTAATTTAATAGCTTGTAGACGGCGGTTGATGAGAAGGTGGAAGACCACTTGCTGTACACTGGCACCTTCACAAATGCTGAAAGTACATGCAAAAGTTGAGTTCTTTTAGAATTTCTCAATTTTTCTTGAAAGGTTCTAAAAGTGAATCAATGTGTCTAAATTACAAGGTTTCATCTTAGAGAGACGAAATGAAAAGGTGCTAACTCGTGGAGACGAAATGAATAGTTGCTAACTCATGGAAACAAAATGAAAAATTGCTAACTCATGTGGCGAACTCTCAAAGGCTCAAGATCCCATACGCATTATATTGAGAACATCAGCGCCCTCAGATCTGTAGCATCTTTTTATTTGGATTCCACAAGTTAGCACCTTTTCATTTAGCTTCTCCGAGATGCAACTTTGTCATTTGCACACGTCGAAATAGCGAAGTGGTAGGAGACCGATTGTTTTTTTTAAACATACAATTTTTGGCAAACAAAAATTCTGTTAAATATTCGATTCGTAAGCGACCTCAGGAATAGTTGCTCTTCAAGAAAAACTACTTTTTAGATTCAAACAAAATTCTATATTTTTCAATAACAAATTAGTTCAAGATATAACTTTTTGCATGCCTACAGTAATCGGAAAAAAATTATAAAAATTTGTGTCTAATAGTGTGAAGGTACGATACAACATGAAGAGGAATATGATTTTTCATTTTTTTCAACAATTGAACTTTTTTCGTTACGAAGGATTTGATTACGCTACTCCATTCTACGTAAAATTCATCATATCCATTTTACATCAGACAGGCAGTGCAACCTCAATTTACAGAATTAATCGCACATGAAAGATGTTGGTTTATTTCAAAAGAAATAAGAGAAAACGTATCACACCATTTTCATACAAAAAAACTTTACGTCAGAACCTAACAATATGTTGCAAAAAAGCAAATCCTTAACATTGTTAAAAAAAATTTTTTTGTGATTTTGTGGTATCCTTATATGGTAAAAGTATAGACTGCAAAATCATGTTAGAACAAAATTGACAACCATTTAAATCCGCAAGTTTTCGAAAAATTTTTTAAGCAAAATAATTTGACTAAAAGTATTAGATAAACTAGCATCGTTACAGGAGAGTTAAAGTATTGCTATCGATCTAGAAAGCTGTGTTTGGGAAATGACAAGCAACGAATTTAATTGTGATCGAGAAGTATTGGAGAAGCAATTATTGCAGCTTCTTCAGGTAAAAGCGACTGGTAAGGTATACAGGACTTCAAGTACGGACTTCGGCTAGTTACCATTTGATTCTGCCAAGTACTTCCAACATCCTCGTTCATCAGCTGAATAGTCAATATTCACTATGAGAACTCTAGAATATAGAATCGTAATTAACCTACAGTAATAGCTTCCATTCAAGATACCTATTCACTAGATCCTTTTTATCCTACTACTCGATTTGCTATATATATACATATAATTACATATTCAACCTGAGAGTTTTGAACGAGAAAATATATTATGCAACGTTGCATGCTGGAAATTTCCTGCGAGGATGGATTTGATTCTCATCATCCCTCTAGAACAGCTTATTCTGCTTTTTATTTCGAATTCCCTGTAGTGATGCGAGTGTTTCGATTTTATACGACTTGATTTCCACCTTTCTTTCCATTTGATGCAAAATAAGGAAACGATTGGATCAAACAAACGCAGAAAGTATCACGGTATCTTTTCTGTGCATATGATTTTAAAAAACTTTTACGTTTTTTAATTTCTCAAAGACGGCAATCCTAAAAATTGTTCCTTCTAGTGTAAAAACGATGCTTGATTTTGGGAACATTTACAAGGCTATCACACAGTGACTTAAATTATGTTTGATCACTTTTTCAGGTCACCTTCTAAAGAAAAGGTCACTATATTCACTTTTTTAACAGTAAAATGTCACTTTAGTCACATATCGCCTTCTCATTTTTTAAATAATACAAAAAAGAATGTCTAAGTAATTGATGCACTAAATTGGTGTAGCAATCTATAATATGAAAATACTATTGAATATGAACATTAAAATTATTTTAGTTTACGATTTTATGGGTTTCTAGTTGCTAGTGTAAAGCATCACACTAAATCTGGAGGTATAAATTTGATTTGCAACAAAATAGCCCAAGGATGTAATAATCGCTTGGCTCTTTATATTGATGTAGTCTTTTGTATCAATTGAATACCGTTGCAGTAAAAAAAATACCTTAAGATGTAGTCGATTTATTTACACAATTAAAGATCATTTGGATCCTTAACTACAATAAAACTCAGTTTTATTTAAACTTCTTCATCACATGAAATTAAATATATTAATAATATATATCAAATTTTATAAAATGAAACTTTTAAATAAAAATAATGTAGACGCA
>NC_046660.1:90967641-90970835 GCF_010883055.1 Belonocnema kinseyi | reverse complement strand
TTAAACAAGTAATGTTAAGAGAAATTGCATAATTACTTATATAAGTAAGGGTCATCCTATTCTATTTAGCCGAAGTCGTTTGCGTCCTAATTTCAAAATTTTTTGATACTTAACAACAAGTTTACTCAATATTTTTTTAACTTTATTTTTGCATAATTCTAATGAATCACTTTATTAGAAAATAATTAATGAAAATAGCGAGTTTTAATAAAAATTAAAACATAAACATTTTTTAAGAACTTTCGTGGCCCCATTAAAAACGTGTTTAGCTTTTTACATTCTCATCATTTATAATTGAGAAAGTATTCGAATTGTCCGAAATTTGACACCACAGTTTTTCAACGGATTTCCACATTTCGAGATCCTCTGAATACGAAAATCAAGTTTTCACGATGGCGTATGTCTGTCTTTCCGTGCGTAAAGATGATAATTCTTGAAAGAATGAACGGATCAAATCCATATTTAGCACACTTTTTTTAGGTCCTAAAAGAAAGGACGAGTTCGTTAACCAGACATTTTTGATAAAAATTCAAAAAGTGAGCGCATGTTTGAAAATTTGTGAGACAACTTTTTTTCTGCATTTAAAAATTCTGTGTACGGTTATTTATAGTATTAAAATGGGCGAAAAATTTATCCTAATGACTTTTTTTTTATAAAAAGAAAATTCTCAAAGTTATATCAATAAAAAATTTGTCGAAAAATGACGAAAGTTACGAAAAAAAAGATTGAACAAAACCTGTTTACAAAAGTATGTCGAAATTCGAGCGCGCAGCGCAAGTGTCACGATGAGAATGTGTACTTCAAAGCCTACAGAGCTTCGAGAAATTTAATCTTTGACTAAACTTAATTAAATAAATAATTCAGAATAAGAATATGCATATAAATACTGCGATTTAAAAGAGATCTTTTTGATAAAGTTTTATTCAAGCATTCCAAATGCAAAGAATTAATACCCGAGCGCGAAGCGTGAGGTATAATTATGTCCGAGCGCGAAGCGCAAGATTCAACAATCGGGCGCCCGAGGCGCGCTCAAACTTGCAAGCGAAGGGAGCCGCGCGCGAAGTGTGCGATGAGAATCTGCCCGCGAAGTGGGCAGATTTTTTTCTTCAACCTAGAACTTAGTTTGTAATCTTCATTTTTGTTCAGTTATTCCCCCTAAACATCGGATTTCTAAATATGTAGTGAACTTGATCTTAGCAATTACCTCCTTTAAACGAACCTCAGAATACCAATCTCTTAAGCTAGCTTGAAAATTGATATTTCAGTAGAAAAAAATTCGAGACCAACGCAACATTTTTAGGGGAGTAAAATGAAAACCGGAGTTACATATTATATACATCTTGAATCTTTTTCATTTTTTTCCTTACGAGTTATTGATCTTCAAAAATGAAAAAAACTATCAAGGTATGAAACTTCAAAGCGTAAATTTCTATATTTCAGTATGAAAAGTTAAGAAAAGGACTGCAACTATTGAAATTCTGACAAAAAATGAACCGTACGAAGTAAGTTTTAATTTAAAAAATCTGCCCACCGAGCGGGCCTCATTCTTATCGAATCCGGCTCGCTTCGTTCGAAAGTTTTAGCGGGCCTAAGGCGCGTGTCAGTTGGTTCTTGCGCTTCGCGCTTGATAATATATTGATCTGGCGTCTCGCGCATAATAATATATTTACCTTGTGCTACACGCTCGGTCTTTGTACTTTCCCCATATTTGCATACATACTTTTTAAAATGATAGAGCAAAGCATCGACAACTGAAATTAGTAATGGTAAATTCTCTTTTTTAAAGCTCCTTCCGCTTTAACGAATACATTACCATCACGAATCTCGTGCTTCGCACTCGATTTTTTGCAAATTGAGAACTTTTCTATATATCAAATATATTTCTAATGTATTTTCTATTTATTTCTAAACCTCGGTCCGGAACTGCTTATTCGGATGTATTATTTCAATCAATTTATATTATTATAATTTATAATATGCATTGGCATTGACACATACTCATTTCCGTTGACTTAATTTCATAATTAGAAAAAAGTACGCATCCTGCAACAACAACAGAAACAATTTTGGTCTTAGAATTTTTATCCCAACTTGTGTAATTTTCCATAAATTTAATTTGTTTATTTTCAATGTTACTTTTTACGATTTAAACCAAAAATACGTATCTTAGCGTAAAGTGGCTCTAAATCAATTAGTTTTTTAGATATAATTTAGGCGAATAATTTTGTTAAATATAATGCCATTGTAGCTGATGGTACATTTGTTCTCATAATCCATTAAAAATACATTTAAAGTTATAGAAAAATTGTAGATCTTTTTTGGTCGATAAACTTTTGTCTTTTCCTTATTTTCTGTCTTTTGTGACGTTTTTGAAAAAGTTTTATTTTTTTATTTTAATCTTGTTTCTTAAGATAAAAAGAAAATCTGCTCGTCCTATCTAATAATGATTGAACGTATGGATCCTTTTTGGGTGAACAATTTTTATCTATCAATTTTTTTCATACTTTTTGTCATTTTTAAACAAAAAAAAAACTATGCGTCTTATAAAAAAATTTTAATAACAAATTTGTAGTTTAATTGTCAGGTGAACAACTTTGGTTCATTCTTGTTTTTCACAGATTGTGCTGTCTCCATAAAAATGTTTATTTTTTAATTTTATTTTTTACGATTAAAACAAAATTTATACGTGTGAATTTTGAAAATGCTATAATTCTAATTTATTAACATTTTTCAAAAAAGATTTTAAAGATTAAGTGTTTGAATTTCCGAATACTACAAAAATACCCATTCATAAAAACATGTTTTTCGGCTTGAGATGGTCCAAAGATATGGACATTCGAGAAAAAAGGAAGGGGGGGGATATACACAAATCTAATACCTTCTCTGATGAGAATGTAAAAACTAAATGCAGCAATTTTAATAGGGTTATGAAAGTGCTGAAAAACAGTAATATTTTAGATGTTGTCAAAATCCAAACTTTTTCATTATTTCCCAATAAAATTACTTTTGCATATGTTAAATAAAAGTTTCAAGACTTTCAAAAACTGTTAGTTTGATTTAATTTAATTTTTCTTTCTAGAATTTGATTTTTTTCTTCTCTATAATGCAAGTAATTTATGTCACACTATTTCGTACCATTGCATTCTGAACATCAAATTTTTAAATAAAAATAAAGTACATGCATACATATATAC
>NC_046660.1:90954360-90967541 GCF_010883055.1 Belonocnema kinseyi | reverse complement strand
CCTCCTCCGCTGCTTTGTACAGAAACGCTCCTTTGCCCACTTCTTCGTGATTCCTGACCATTTTAAGAAGAGGGTCTCTTCCATTTGCAACTCTGTGTGCTGAACCCAGAATAATCCTGTTGTGAAGACATTCAAGACTCAATATTCCGCGACCCCCTTGACGGCGTAAGATGTACACTCGCGGAACGGAAGACTTAAGATGCATGCGTTTGTTCATGTGCATAACCTTTCTTGTCCCGATATCAAGAGATCTGAGCTCGTTCTTCGTCCATGGAACTACTCCAAATGAATAGAGTAGTACCGGGACGGCAAGCATGTTCGTTGCAGATACTTTGTTCCTCGCTGATAGTTCGGAAGACCAAATCTGTCGGATGAGGCGTTTGTACCTGCTTCGGAGAGTATCCTTTTTAGATGTCACATCCTGAATGCGGCTCTGTGGCACGCCCAGGTATGCATAAGTCTCTCCAGCGCAAAGGTGTCGTATGGCGCTTCTATCAACGAGCTCAGGATCTTCAGGAATTCCATTAAGTTTTCCTCGCTTCAAATAAATAAATATATATATTATTCTGTCAAGAACTAGGAATCATTTTTACTCTAAAAGAGATCAGTTTTAAGGGTTTTATTGTAGAAAAAAGTGGGGCTACACTTAGACCACCACTACTATCTTCATTTAAAGTAATATCAGGTAATGTGATTATCATAATATAATTCTTAAACGCAAACCTGATATTTTGGACTTTATAACAATGCACAATACAAATAAGAAATATAATTTTATTTCATTATACTTAATTAATTTTTTAAGTTTTCAATCACTTTTCAAATTATAATTGATGGATTTGTATTTCAGAGGTTGTGGTCACACCGAGTTACCGATGACGAAGTGGACATGAGTTGGTCGCCCAGATGGTCGCCATTGCGGGTTCTGATTTTCATTCTTCTCGAATACGGTAAGTTTAATTACTATTTATCCAATTTACTGCATTTTTCATGTTTTTTTTCATTTAAAAAAAAAATCTATTCTCAAGAAAATTCATTTTTTGTATGGTGAAAAATATTGAGTGCAAAAGTATTTGGCCTCAACAATTAATTCAATTCCATTTTACTTATTCCCGACGTCACTAATGGTCGTGAAAAATAATCCCCTGCCTTTTAAATTAAGACAGAAGCTTTTTTCATTTGCTTCTATTCTTCTTCATTTTTCTTCCCTTTTATTCTCATGACAGATTTCCAGCTTTTTTGTTTCTTGACACTTAAAGAGTTCACGCGAATAATGCGCACAATAGGTCGTAAAGAAAGGCTAGACTTTTAATGGTTGTTGCAGCTATCTAGGTCAGTTTTTCAGAACTTCCAGGATTTATAAGAACAATACTTCAGAAATTTAACAAGTCTTTTTTAAACTAAAATTGTAATATGCAATTATACAGTTGTATAAAATAAAGTAGATTAAAAAATTACTCCTACTCTCTTACGCGTCTTGTATCGTTACCGGTACAATTTAATAATTCAATTAAGAAAAAAATTAATGGCGACAAAGATGATTACCCCACATAAAAGTAATACAACGTCTTCCTAAATAAGCACAAAATAAAATTGGAAAAAATATAAAAATGAATTTTTTCATAAAATCCACTTTCCAGGTTTTTAAAATTCAACTAGGAGGATAAAGTTGAATTAAATAGAAACCCCGAGTTTCCTTATTTTGTCTAATATTAAAAAAAGTCCCTGCTTACATAGAGAACAGATTCTGTATGTTTTATGTAGGCTAAATAATTTTCACGGCCAGAACTTTTTTTTTTAGAAAAACTTATTTTTATTCGTTTTTCTCGCGAACGATACAAGCTATCGTAAAATAGTTATAGCTATTTTTTTGTATAACATTTTTAAATGAAAAAAACTTTTTTAGCATTTTTAAAAATCCGTCGTTAAATGAAAGAAATGAAAAATGTAACTTACCAGATTTATTCGTTATCCGAGTATCAATTTATAAAAAAATTAGCAAAAGAAAAGAGGGGGTTTAAGAAAATCGACTTTTCATATTTTTGAGAAAAAATATCATCTATTGTTAATTTTCCAGCTGTTTCTAAATTAAATTTAGTGTATTCGCATAAACTCTCTAGATTCAGGAAAGGAAACATAAATATCTCAATAAGGAGAAAATTATTAAAATTTAAAAAAAGTAGTATGTTTTAGAAAACAATCCTAAAATTTAAAATACTCATTACTTCGCGAAAATTCTTTTTTTCTCATATGGTAAAATACGTGTCATCGTATTTCATTTGAAAAACAACACGTTTCAGGGGCGAATGAATAATTCTGTAACTTGAAGCTACACTTTCTGTATGATTTGGAATTGATTCGGTCTAAAATTTTTACATTCTATCAGAGAAGGTATTCGATGTTTGTAAAATTTGACCCCCTCCGTTTATGTCAAATTTCCACGTTTTAAGAGCACCTGAATCCGAAAAACAAGTTTTA
The DNA here is from genome assembly GCF_010883055.1 of Belonocnema kinseyi. Taxonomy (NCBI): domain Eukaryota; kingdom Metazoa; phylum Arthropoda; class Insecta; order Hymenoptera; family Cynipidae; genus Belonocnema; species Belonocnema kinseyi. The sequence continues at coordinate 90,965,063 of NC_046660.1, read as the reverse complement.
ACGAATGGGTCTGTTCGTTCGTGGGTGGTTCTGTGTGTCTGTAGATTTTTGGTTTTGTTAGCACGATAACTTTCGAAAGAATTAAATGATTGTATTTTCCTTTGGTACCCTCTTTTAGTGTCCTAAACTAAAGGTCAAGTTCGTTAGCTTGCCATTTTGGATAGAAATTTAAACAGTGAGTTCATTTTGATTATTTTTGAGACCACTTTTTTCAAGATTCAAAAATGTTCTGTACGTATATCCATAGTATACAAAAAGATGAACAATTTATCTTATCGCCCTTAAAAACAAGAAATTACTAGAGTTATAGAATTTACAAAATTCCAAAAAACACACGAAAATGAAAATTTTAAGTCAATTAACGCACGATATGGAAAAGACAAGAGAAGAAAAATGTTCCTTTTTGAATGCCCTACAAGATTATCATAACCACATTTTGAATTTTCTTGAAAAATCGAGAATTCAAATTTTGACAGCATAAAAAATAATAATGGAAAATCCGAAAATTACATTTTTTCATTCAACAATTTCACATTATTTCAAAGATTCTAAAATATATAAATGTGTTTTTGAAATATATATATACATATATATATATATATATACATGTGTGTGTGTTGATGTGTGTATGTGTGCGTTTTTGGTTGCGTACCTAAAGGAGGACCGGGAATGGAAAATGAGACGATATGAACTCCCATTTAACACAACGCTGCTGAAGATTGGTGATCTTCTTAGCACAAAACACTAACCAGTTATGTCTCTCTATTGGAACTAATCCTCCCCCCCCCCTCTTTAATCGAAGTTTCGTGGGCTGTTGTTGCAATTAGACTCTGTCTCCTAGACGATTCGAGAGAAACTTTCAGTGAATTATAACGAGGTCAAGCAATAGGGTACCACAACTGCGATGTAGAACACGATACGATAGAAAATACAATTGTGACTGTCCGCGAAGAAAGGGACCTTACTCGTCAAAAATCAATGTTTAGGTTTTTACACCAATCGATAGTTGTTGAGTTGCTCTTTCATTTGCAAAAATCAGAAATTTTTTAAGCTGATTACTTTTTTTGTTATTAAGCTGCAAACATAGGCATGATAAACGCTGTCGGAGACAAAACGAGAGGCTTACGAAATCCAGTTCCACTACTTACCACTACAGCTGTTATGCGCTGTGTCCATGAGCTCCACTGGCCCACGGATATGAGCGCCTAAAGATGTAGTGGTAAGTGGTGGTGGTGCTTTTCGTTGACGCCTCCCCCACTACTCAAATGCCTGCTTGCGGACTCGGCTACGCTCGTCCGTACTGTAAAATTCAGCTTTGACCCGTAAGGTCTCTTTCTTCGCGGGCGGTGACAATTGAAAAATTCTGTGTCACTGAGGTTTAGGGATATAATTTAGAATTTAAAGACGGTAAGGCTGCTGTGTAGACTGTATGAGTAACGTTTAAATCGTAAAAATAATATTGGAAATGAGCAAATTCCGTTTATGAAAAAGCGACACAAGTTGCAATAAAATGTTTATTAGCCAATTTTGTTTTGAAGGATGCACATTTTTTTTAACGAAACAATGAAACGACGTCTGTTTTAATACCAGTGCATCCCGGAGCAAAATCCTAATACTCGGCAAGTCCTCTCTGCATGCTCTGTCACGAAAAATAGAGTTCTGCGCGAGGTTGGAGAAAGCTTTTTAGTCATCGTTTTTCCTCGAAAACGCTCGAAAATTGCGAATTTGGAAATAAGTAAGCTTCCGCGAGCATTAAAGACACTTTAGCGAGCACTTTTGAAACATTGAATATTTGTTTGAAATCTCGCTACGTGCTCGCTCAGTACTTTAAAATCATCGGGCAAACTCGATTTGACAGAGCACGGACAGAGTGTTAGGATATCGCGAAAGCCTTTTTAATGCTCGTGGAAGCCTACTTATTTCCTAATTCGCAATTTTCGAGCGTTTTCTAGAAAAAACGAGGACTGAAAAGCTCTCTCCAACATCGCGCAGAACTCGATTTTTCGTGACAGAGGGACAAACTCGAATGCGAAGCACGAGATACGTGATGAGAATTGTTCGTTAAAGCCTAAAGAGCTTTAACAAAAGAGAATTCACAATCACCAAATTGCTGCTGTCGATGCTTTGACCTTTAGTTAAAATTTATTTATTTAGTAAAATTATCGATCGTGACGCATGATATAAATATAGTATCAAGCCTGATTTAACATTTTAAAAACATTTAGGATTTTTACATTTGGCTTGTTCGATTCAAGAAGAAAATGTATTATAATTATCTCTTTTAAATTTATTATTTAACCAAAAAATTAGGCATCATCTTAGCCCTAATAAATCAGAAAATAATTCACCTAATAAATCAGGGAGTCATTTTTTAATTTTTGTATTGGCTTCATTTTCACATTTTTAACTTTTTACCCCGTTGCTAATTTTTCGTGAAGTATGAAAAAATCCCTTTAATTGATTAATCCTGCATTACATCATTTTCTTTTCGCATTAATATTTTTAATCTCGTTGGCTAATTATAGTCATCACAAGTAAAAATAGATTAGCGGCAGAGGTGGAAAAAGAGCAGTTTTAGCGTTATCATGTGAACAGGTTTAAAAGTTAGCTAAAAACTTTTTAATTCGTCCTTTATCTACCATATAGCCGCATCACCGCATCTGCTATCTTAATTAGCACTATCCGGAAGTGCAAGTTCCCGCGAGAACGATGTCGAATAGAAGAGACGAAAGTAAATAGTGAACGTAAGTATAAGTGAATAAGAGTAGTGAAAACTTTCTTTGAAAATTATTTTTAATAAAATTTAATTCCGTCTTATCACTTCAATTCAAATTTGTCATTCAATGACTTTCTTTCAAAAAAAAGAGTCGTATATCCATATTTTGATTTTCGAAACCATGATTTGTAACACTTATGTTGATTATTTTTCAATCAATCAGAATGGTTTTTCTAAACTAGAAAATTTGATTTACTTTTTTTTAATGAAAATTTCTAAATTTAGTATGTTTTGAAATCATCTATAGAAAAATAAATTGAAATGAATTAAATTTAAAAGTTATTAAAATAAAATATTAATGCTTAAAACATATATAATGCTTAACTCTTCCTCTTGCGTATCCTGTATTTGACAAATTTGATATAGTTATTACAGTTCAAAGTGTAACCGCATTTACCTCTCAGTGTGGGATTAAGTCGACGACTTTCAATAAAAATGCAAGAATAGCTTCTCAGTAATTCCAAGTGTTAATACAATGACAAGTAAACATAAAAATCCGTGTTTATTTTAAATAAAAACATAACCTTCTTTGTGTTACAACACAAAATGAACAAATAATCCTGACGATTCTTGGAAACATTTTTGTGAATAGCATTTTCCAACTACTCATCGGAATATTTAATTGAATGGGACGGTCTAATTTTGGTATTATAATTTCTCACCTTACTCGTCTGGCCCAAAATACAAAAAATACATAGAAATATTATTTTTATAAAAATTAAAGCAATCTGGCTTAATATGGTATAATTACAATAAATATACACGCAACTGTGAGAAGCATCCTATAAGATAAAGTTTCACGTTTATTTTACAAAAAACAATCGAAATTCTTTTTGATTTTTATCAAGAAAAAGAAATCAATCCATAAAATATAAAATTATACGTCGCCCGATTTTCCCAACTGATCCCGGTTAGCCCCGTTTTACGGTACAAAAAATGTATTATGCAATATTTTACAATGATATGGAAAGTGCTTATTTTTTGTCACCTTTCTGAGAAATATTAGAAGGACCCAGCAGTTTAAGCAGCATTAAACACGTCTACCACTCAATCCTAAGTTCACCCCTGAATCCTTATGAGTTCATCACTCTACAGTCTACAAGCATTTGCGGCTAAACAAGCAAGTGTAAACGACGAAGGAAAACTTTCTTAGTAAGTTCAACCTAATAGAATTCTCAGGTGCTGCCGGAATAACTGAGTACAAATATCTTACTTGAACTGCTCGCTAGCACCTGGTCTATTTCCTTATCCATTAAAGTTTATATTCGTCCCCATTTTAGAGGGGGGAAAACACTTTTCTCAATACTGCCGTGATTTGAGAAAACACCGTTAACTGCAAAAAAAATGAGTATTTTATATCGTTGGAATCGTGAAGAAAAGATGCACCTGACTATTAAAATAATTTTTTCAAATTGTTAATAACTTTTAGAATAATTATTGCTAAATTTTAGAAAAACGCTGTTAACTGCAAAATTTGGCGAGTCGTGATTTGGAAGAGAACCGTATCATGGACAGCTGAATACGTCACAGAAAAATTCGAGAAAAAGCCGCAACGGCTTACACCGGTTTACACTGTTCTCCAGAATCATGGAACCTCGAAAAAAAACGTCTGTGATTCGAGAAACGCCGTAACTGCATTTATTTTTAGCTGCGAAATTCTATTGTTGTAACGGCGTTTTCTCAAATCACGACAGGCCTATTTCTGAGGTCCGTGATTCGAAGAGAGCCGTAACTGCCCGTTACGGCGTTTTCTGAATTTCAGCATCCCAATCAACACCGTTAACTGCATTTTAGATAATTAATTAACATTTTTCAACATTTTTTGTTGCAGAAATGAAAAGTTTATATGCAAATTAATCAAGAACAACAACAAAAAACTGCAGAAAATAAATTAGAATCCGCGATACACGCGAGTAAAGATTGGAACAGTTTTCGTCGATTTTCTCGGCTTCGTTCATTTTGCAGTTAACGGCGTTTTCTTAAATCACGGCAGAATAATTGCTTTAAACATTTTTAAGTGCGGAAATAGGATTTATTTTAATTCCTTCCAATTAATATTTCCTAATTAAGGTCCTACTAGAAGTCTATACAAGAATATGATATATTTAAATAATTTAAGCTAAGTTTTCCTAAGCTTAAGTTACCATGATACGGGGCTAAGCGGGACTTCTGACACGAAGCGGAAATCCCGCTTTCTATTCGAAGCAAGCAATAGTAAAGTCGAAAAAATCAATATAATTTCCGAAATTCCAAATTTCGTGTGTCATTATTTCCTCGTTTCACGGTACGCTGAATTATTTTTAGTTTCACATATAAATAATCTATAGCCTTTTTAAGAAGAGATAGTAGTTGTTTTTTCTTAATAAAATTTTTATCGCAATTTAAATGTATAAAAAATATATTCGATGCTAATTTTAAAAAAAATGTGGAAAAGGGAGGGAAAAAGTGACATATTCACCGCTAGGTAATTTTAAACGCACAGTGTTTTTTAATCAGACGTTTTGATTCATGTGGAAGTCCTCTTTAGGCGATTAATTTCTGAACAGAACCAAAATTAATTTTCAGTAATATAATTTTTGATACAGATAGCAGTGGAGAGAAAAGTATATAATTCTAAAAATTAAATTACAATTTTGACTGTGTTTGTTGTAAAATGTTGTGCTCTCAATATCAAACGTTTATTGATTCTCAAACAATTTAACAATATAAAAAATCAAACGTAATGAATTTAAGCACCCCCATTTGGGAAGTTTTCGTAAAAAGAAATTGCATTTTTTTATATTCGGCAATATTAACACGTACTTTGGGCCTTTACAATTAACATATGGGATTAAAAATTTTTAAAACTCAGTTTTAACAGAAATGTCTACTTTTGACTAACTTTTAGTCACTTTTTAACAAAATATCCAAGGAATATTTTCCATTCCATAACCTGTACAGCTGACGCCCATAAAATTGTGTATTATGTCCTGAAAATGCAGAATAATAGTTTTATTTCAAAGAAATTCAAATTCCTGCATTTTTTCATTCAATAGTTCCTGCATTTTTGCATTCGTATTTTCTAGAATTAATGATACAGTTAACGAATGTTAGGATAAATTTTTTTAAATGCATTTTGTAATTGCTTAAAACATTTTAATTTGCTTATATTTTTCCCATGCTAATTCATAAAAAAGTTAAAACTTTCTTGAACTAATTAAACACTTAATAGATATCTGGAATGATATTTCTTCTTTAGGAAACCAATAACGTGTTTATTAAATCATTATTATTAAGCATTCACTTCTGACTTTTCTTGGGAAAGGAAAAGAAAATTCTAGTTTTTTCAGTTATTTTATACTATGCCGGTTATTACAAAGATATTGTTTCTTTCAAAATTTATACCTCCATTGCTCAAACAATTATTATTTGATTGAACAATTTGTTTCATTATATTATTAATGGATACATTTTTCTTGTGGGATTAATGATTTAATGGGTAAAAAATTTAAACCAATTGTAATTGTTTTAAAATATCGAAGGTTGAGCTTCCATGCACTCCACGTTCTCAGAAACCATACACAATTTATTTTTTTAGTTTTACTTACGTGCACATTTTATTTTTTTACTGTTTTTACATCAATTTTGAAAAGCTGCACATAATTCAGTGAATAAAAATATATCGAAAATGACTAAATATGTCAAATCTGTTGAACCAAGTTTTTCTGAATTTTCTATATAAACATTGCCTTATTAAAATGATTGTACATAATGAAAATGCCATTATGTCCCATTAAATATTTTATTTAATTTACCACATATCAAGCAGTTGGTATAATTCTTTTTCACGACACTTATTTTTTCACCCCAAAATGAAACGTGTTTTTTCTGTTTAAATTAAACCCTATTATACATATGGTATAATATAATATAATATGATATAATTTTTAGAAATTCGGGTAGATGTCATCCCCTTTTATACGACCCTAGAATGACTAGCAATATCGAGTTGAACGCCTCCCTCATTCTTTGGTTGTTTCTGTGTTTGAATGATCATCTTGTGTGTTTAATTTGTACAAAAAAAGCATATCAATCAAAATTTAATAAGCAATACTTTTTATGCATAATGTTTCAAAAATTTTTTTTTTTATCAGTCAGTAATGAGTAACTTTTTTAGGGGAGACTGGTACAGTGTACATACTAAATAATGCGAATGTTCTTATAATAGGAATTTTATTAATGGAATCTAATAACTTTACAAAAAGCTTAATCGAACTTCTTCTTGTACAGATGATTAAAGTTGCCATTAATTATAAATTAATACATTCAAAATATGTCGAATAGTTATTTTGAAAGGAAAAACACATAATTTATTTTAATTTATTTAAATTTGGATTTTCTCAAATAATTTGCAAGAATGAATCTTAATTTTTTACTGAAAAAAGATTATTCCGGTTAATTCATAAAGACAGGTTTCTAAAAGAAAGAAATTTTAATATTCGTTGATTTAAGAGTGTTTTATTAAGATTATAATTGGAACGTATATTTTTTAACATACAATTAAGTAGGAGAAGGTGGGGCGATACGGTGCACAAAATCTTTGACGCTAATTAAGTTGTAACCTGTAAGAATTTGCAGAAACAAATATTTATTGAAAATTTCTCCTATTTATCATTTACAAGTTGCACATACGTTTTTGTAAATGAAGCGAACTAATTTTTTAGAAATTAAGTATTAAGTACTGTAGGTTAGTTGATGTGCTATCGAACACGTGGCGCGTAAAACAGAACGCATGTTGGGACGGTATGGAACAATTGGAATATCAATTCTAATTTGTAAATAATTTTTTTAAACTAAAAAAAAGTAAGCAACAAATCAAAATTCATGCCATGGAACACCAACGGGAAGAGAAAAATATTAAAATACGTATTTTAGGCAGAAAATAACCTACTACCAGTCTTCCTTTTATAATTTCGTATTTTAATAACTTAAATAATGTACTTTATCACTTTTTATTTCTTACAAATATCTCGCAACTATTCCGACCGGCGACCGTTTACCCTGACAATGACAGGTTAAGTTCGCGGATGTTCAGGTGTTCCATTCCGCCCCATTCAGCTTGTTGCATCTCGCCCCCAACGACAATTTTATTTGAAATCCGTATTTTCTTTTCTTAATAATTGATAATTAAATCTAATGCCAAGAAAAGAAAATTTATACATCATTTTTTGAAATTTTTGTGAGGAAAAATGGGATAAAAACATTACTAGTACTTCATTTCCTCTCGAAAATGACACCATTCCTGAGTTCTGTAGTACCAAAAATTTGCACTTACTTTCTGATACAATTTACATAAAGTATTCATTCTTTTTGTACTTACCTCAACTCATTAGACTTATTTTTATTTAATAAATTAATATCAAACTTAAAGCGTAAATATTTTTCTAGATATAGTAGCGTTCTATTTTACCCGTCTCTTCCGTCGTGCCCCACCTTCCTCTAGTAAACAAGTCCCATTATTTGCAATAGAAAAAAGAAACTTCGAAACTAGGAGTCGATAAAGAAAAGCGATTTTATTCAGAAGCTTTTACATCACCGGAAATAAAGTTGAAAAAACGAGAAATAAAAGGGGTGGAAGAGGATAAAAATTATAAAAGAGTGAGAAAAATGGAGAAGGTGGTCAACTTTAAATTTGTATGAATTCAAAGCTGTAATAATAAGAGGAACAATATTTTTTCAAACTTTCTTTTCGAGAAATAAATGTTATTTCCTAGCTATTTTAATTTTTAATCAAAATAATTTCTGAAAAACTCTGAAGGAAGTTGAATCCTGAATTTTAATTTGTTTCTTTTAAATTTTAGGTTGCGCAAAATTAAAATACCAACCTTGATCTATTTTGAATTATATTTTCTCTTCTTAAATTTAGTAATTGAAATAATGTTATTAACGATATATGATTGGTAATTAAATTGTTCTTAGAGAATAATTACTCCTGAAATCTACCTTTCATTCTCTCTGCAATCTCATTCAATATCATGCAATCCCATGCAATCCCATGCAATTCCTTATAATCCACCTTTAGGAAAAAAATATTAGAGAAAATTCAGTGTAGTTCTATGGTGATTTTTTGTGAATAATTTTTGTATCATTTTCTTACGATCCTACGATAATCATTATAAGAAAATAATATTGAAATATTGAAAGCATTAATACAAAAAAATAGAATTATTTGCAAAATTTTGAAACATTTGAAGGATTTCAAACACTTAAATTGATTTCAACGAATTTCAACCAATTTCATGGGATTTTGTTAGATTTCAAACGATTTCCAAGTAATTCTAAAGTGTTTTAACGGCTTTAAAAAGATTTAAAATTATTCGCATGGATTTCAAGGAATTTCCTAAAATTGCAAAACATTTCAAGAGATTTTAGATAATTTATAAGATTTCCGGAGATTTTAAGGAATTCCGAAAGATTTTAAGCGATTTAAAGAGATTCTTAGAGATCATAAGGATTTTTAGAGGGATGTTAAAATGTTTCAAAGATTTTCACAAGAATTAAAAATTTGTATTGAATCTCCAAGGATTTCAAGGGATTTCAAAGTTTTCGAGGGATTAGAATGGTATTTTCACATAACTTTATTGAATGCGTTAAATTTAATTATTCAAGTGAATTCAAATAATTTCTACTTATTTTACTGAATTTTCACAGTTTCAAAGGAAAGTTCTCAAGAGATTTTAGGGGATTCTTAAGTGTTTCAACAGATATAAAACGATTCATGCACTTTGAGAGAAATATGTAAGATTTCCAAGGAGTTCAAGGGATTTTTTAAAAAAATTGGAAAATAAGTGAAATGAAATTTCCAAAAATTTGTAGCAATTCTAAATATTTCGTGGGACTTCAATAATTTCCAGGGATTTCAGCTTTTTTTTAATAACGTTAATAAATGGGTTTAATTTAATCTAGTTTTAAGGGATTTAAAATGATATCTACTTATTTTAATAGGTTTTTACTATTTCTGAAGGATGGATTTCAAGATATTTTATGGTATTCTAAAGGATTTCAAAAGATTTGAAAAAATGTCAAGGGATTTAAAAAAGTTTTGTAGAATTTCCGAAGATTTCAAGGGATTTATACAAAACTTTGAAAAATAAATGTATTCAAATCAATCTATTTATTTAAATGAATTGAAAGTTTTTTATATGGATCTTAACGTTTTGTTTATTGGAAACTGTAATAAATGCGTAAGGTCTACACGATGAGGCCAAACCAAGTTTGAATGAAAGTTCCATGTAAATGGTATTTTTTTATTATTTATGTTAAAATGGGCTTCTGCGAAAATTTTAGGATGAAAACGTAAACAGTTGGTCGAGCGCTTTTTAAAAAAGTTGACTTTTTTATTTAATTACTAAGAAATAAAGAAATTTTCATTAGATGATATGGTACATAAGTATATTGCTTAAAATTGTATTCAATTAAATTTTTCAATTTAAATATGGATTTCTAGTAACTGAAGAGTATTTTAAGAAGAAATTTCTTTTCACTTAAGTGAAAACAATCTGAGGGGTTGTTTTTTTCAATTTGATTTTTGTATTTAATTACTAAGAAATGTAGAAAATCAGTGGAGAGGAGCTCTCTGAAAAGATTATGTTTCTTCTTTTATTAATATATAGAATGTCCAAATTTGAGTAAGGCAAAATATAGCGTGAAATTTTATTGCATTTGGACACCCTTCGGACATTTGAATTTGATAATTACACCCGGCTTTATAAACAGAACCCATTACATTTTCGGATATGTGCATGTTTATGAAGCATGTATGTATATGATATATCTAGAACAAGAGCCAGTGATCCCAGATCTGAAACGAGATGCGGTCGAATACTATGAGACGGCTATGTCCGTGTGAATATAGTAGGAGACGCTGTAAATGACTGAGTTGCGCGCG
>NC_046660.1:90941328-90954260 GCF_010883055.1 Belonocnema kinseyi | reverse complement strand
GCGCGCGCAACTCAGTCATTTGCAGCGTCTCCTACTATATTCACACGGACATAGCCCTGTCATAGTATTGGACCGCATCTCGTTTCAGATCTGGGATCACTGACAAGAGCATGCAAAACTCCATTAGTTTGGTGAGTTCAAAATCTAGTTTAAATTCAATTTCGACCTAAAATTGGTATACCACTTCAAGTTTGAACTGCTTATTTATACCTAATCATATAGTTTGAATAACGAATCTGCGCTTATACACGGAGAAACTTTCTGTTATAAAATTTGATGGTATAATATTTATTTTTACAATATGACAATAGCAAGCCAGGATATAGCGTCACTATTGCAAGAATTACTATTGTGAATATTAAGCTCTGAAGTTATTATGTTTATTGAAATATTAAATAAATTATTAAATAATTGCACTTATACCAAAAGAAACTTACTATAATCCCTAAGGCCGACTGTGAAGTTTACAAAACACAATAGTAAAGACATTCTGTCTATGTTCATTCTACGCATTTCTAATTTTTCCCATAGAAAATAGGAAAAACTGCCATGGTCGAAAGAGCAAAATAAAAATGTATTCGCATTCACTTCACGCACTATACATTTTGTACATTAAACATACAATTAGGTATTTATATTTTATTCTATGCTGAAAAAGAAAAAACCTTGTTAAAAGAAATCAGCCCTGGCGGGAATTGCACAGGGGTCTTCGGGGCAGCAGAACGGACATATTTCCCTGTGATAAAACAAATTATAAGATTTAGGAATTTTATCATCCTCATGATCTTCGGCGCGTGTAATGACGTAATCTGGTACTGAATCACGAAGCACTACATTCAATTGTTTTTTCTTTCATCGCACCTTCCCATTGGAAATAGTAATTTTTCTTACCTGTTTTGCAACTTATGTTATTTTAACTGCTACACAGTACAAATAAATACTTAAAGTTATATTCGACTTAATTTCAGATTTGACTTGAATTAAGGAAGTACCTGAATTTCAGTGTGCAAACTATCTTGAATAAAGCACTAGCTTATTTTAAATAACAAATCAACATTTTTATACTGGAATAAAGTAAAGTATCCTCCTAAATTTCAATATTCAGTTCTCAAAGTAAGTTGAAGGCAAACTGAAATAACCTGTTAGGCTTTCGTCACCTAAAATAAAGGAATATACCTTTCCTGAATTTCAGGTTCGTACTACCTTGCATGTCATTACAGAACGCTTGCGCTACTATAAAGCTCGTGGCCATTTATTCTAGTCGCATATCCTTCTCCAATACTCCATGTCGCATTGGTCAGTGTCGGCTATAATAATATGTTTCAGTAATTCGTGGAGTTTTCGTTTCACGGATTTAAAAAAGTGCTGCAGCAAAATCAGTTCCAATTGTCAGCCAATAATTGGATTATTAAACCTATCAAAAGAATTAAATTATTACAAAAGTTTTTACTTCGCAACGTGAGCGCCCTTTCAACACAATACGGAACGCAATTGTCTGAAGATTTTGGACCGCACCTGCCCCCAATATACCATTTTTACCATTTTCCCCTACTTTCCCTGCATTTTCTTACAAGTTTGAACCCAACTTGTATATTTTCTAAAACGAATAACTATTATATTAGAACAGCTGAGGAGTGTCGGTAAGGCGTGAGAAATTCCTGGTTTTTAATTAGAACATTACCCTTACTTTCAGTTAGGATAGTATATTAACTTAAGGTTACACTAGCTTTCAGTATACATATATTCTCAATTGAAGAGCGAGCATACCTGAATTTCAGGCCATGCTTCCCTGAATTTCAAATAGTCCCGGCCTGAATTTCAGGAATCTAATTCCCTTAATTTAATGATCAGATGTAATTCTTAATTTCAGATTGCCTCAGCTTCTTTTTGTGATACCTTAAAATTAGCCGAATTTTCGACTTAAATTAAGTAGTTTTTTTCTGTGTAGTTATTGCAACTACGGTTTTATCTTTTAATTTGTGAATATCCCTTTTTTTCAACTTCAATTTGCTATCGAAAATATGATTTTTTCTAACTATAAATGTCAATTATTAGGTTCGTAGTATATTTATAAATAAAATGGAAAATGTATTTCTTCCTATGGCTGCGGCAATAATACTATTTTCTCGGCTATATCCTAGATTGCCATCGAACTTTTGTAAATATCAATATTATAATGTCAGATTTTTCGATCAAGAGTTTCTCCGTATATGTAAATAAAAATTATTTCCCCGACTTAGTGGTTAAAAGCTTTATTGCATAAAATATTCTTCTCGCAAAGATAAATTAATTCATTTTATTACGGTCTACTTTAATTATATATCTGGCAACAGAATCGAGAACAGAATGTCCTTAGAACAATTAAGGTTAATCAGAAGTCTACCAGGCGTTTAGGAGCGCTTTGAAATATTGGGTTAGAGATTGCCCTCGAGATCGCCTTCATCATTAGGATAAATTTATGGAATAAACCAGAAGTAAAAAAATCTAAAGTAATTATTATACAGATAAAGTTCGAGATATCTGCTAGCGTTAAAATAATTATTTCCACAAAATATTGTGAAATTATTTATTTGAAAGCACCTCTATTTTAATCAGATTTAATTAATATACTACCCATTTAGTAAGTTGTAAAAAGATCAGTATTAAAATCATTTTCAGTTGTATACAAATTTTATATGTATAAGATGAAAGTCAAATGTTAAATTCCTCAAATAATTTGGAAGAAAGACTCTTATTGTTCTCCTCAAAAAGTTCTTCCATTTTTATAGAATTTTTTTTAAATTATAATTTAGAGAAATCTTTCTCATTATACAATCAAGTATCAAACAAGTTCCAGTATCTACATTAATTCCACAAAACGTATTGCAAATTTATATATTTATTTAGAAGTCATATATCCTTTCATCATACCTAAATACTACCCATTCAATAAGTTGTGAAAAGATATGATAAAATTGCTTTCGGTTGAATGCATATTTTATCATTAAGTTAAATCCTTCTTTAGTACAATGAACATTTTGAAACAGATTATCTACAGAATCAAATAAAAGCATTAGTTTTACATTTCATATTGCAAAAGATTTAACTTTCTCTTTTCATTTCCAGTTTTATTTTCTTCTCCGAAAATGAAGAGGTAATGAAATGTTATGAAAGATAAATCCTGCACAATAGCTTTTTATTTCAATTCACGATTCTACATGGGACCGTTCAAAATTACATGTTACAAGAGAGGGGGGAGGGAAGATGTTTTGTAACCATTTATGACCTAGGGGTGAAGGGGTTCTTGCAGAATGTGACATTACACATGGGAAATATAAATGAGAACAACAATTTTTTGAAATGCTTGAAAAAAACAAACAATTAGTGATTCTGTTTTGTAATTAAAGAATCTAAATGCAGAATTATTAGAAAATAAGAAAATCTAAACATTTTTGGTTGAAAAGTTTTTTATTGAATAGTCTATTATAATGTTTTTGGTTCAGATTTCATCTCTTTTATTTAAAAATTGTACTACTTGGTTTCGGATTTAAATATTTTGTAGCAAATTCGTTTTTTAGTTAAAAATCTAGGTAGCTGAAAATTTACCTAATTAATTTTTTATTGAAAAACTGCTCCTTTTAGTGGAAGACTAAAAAATTTGCAGTAAATTCGTCTTTTTTTAGAAGAAAATTTACTTTCTTGATTCAATATTTAACTTTTTTGTTAAAACTTGAACTACTGTCTTGAAAATTCATTTCACTAGTTGAAAATATTATTATATTATTGGTTAAAAATGGATCGCTTTTGGTTGAAAATTTAACAATTTGGTTGGAAAATCATGTATTTTGTGGCAATTTTTTTAAATTCTGTCTTTTCGTAGACAGTCTATCTTTCTTTTTGTTAAAAATGCTATTAAAAATTAATCCACTTTAGTTGAGACTTCAACTCTTTTGTTGAAAGGTAGCATTTTTGGTTGAATTCAACTGTTTTTCATTTAAAATTAAAATATTTGTTATTACACATGCTTGATGTCAGCCCTTTTCGACGCCTATAGAGCGGAGCTAAAGCTCTACTTTTAACTCCTTAGGGTGTAAAAAGTACTTTTTAGTCACTAGGGAGTAAGAAGTGATGTCAGAGGTGAATATTGAAAATATACATCTATGAGCTCGCATTTTACGATAATCAGCCCACTCAGCGTAAAAACTGTAAGAAAATTTTAGTTGCAGATAATAGAAATTTGCGGTAATTTATGGAAAATAATTATTTATAATTGATCAAATTACCGTAAATTGCCAAAAAATTCCGGAAATTTATAGAATTTTTCAATTTAAGTTTTGGGTAATATATCTTCAGTTTCCATAAATTACCTGTAATATTACCATCAACTACCAAAAAATTGCATATACCGGAAATTAATAAAAATGTTTAAAATTTAAATTTAGAGAATTTCTCGGAAGTTACCATAATGACCTGTAAGATTACCATAAATCACTGAAAATGTCCATACATTTTCGGAAATTTAGACATGTTTAAATTGAATTTTGGGAAATTTATGCTAAGTTACAATAAATTACCTGCAATATTACTATAACTCACTAAACAATTTCTGAAATGATCCATTTGTTAAAAAAATATTGTATGCTCTAAGGGAGAGAGGGACTTTTTTGACGAGTGTATCTTTTCAGTACGAGTTAGAGGCGCGCAGTTCAAATATCAAATATTGAATTTTTCGTAAAAAATTCATCTTTTTGTTTAAATTCATTTGTTTTTTATTTGAAATAATGTTGTTTTTTATTGACATCAACGATTATATTTTCATAAAAATTAATCTTGCGCGAAGTGTGCGGAGCTCACTCACACTCACTCGGGCGTAACAATACAATAGCCTGTTTACGTTCGCAGTCGGACTGTCTGGTTCCGTTTTGTTAGGTCAGGTTCATGGTCAGTCCCAAAACCGCGACTTTCTCCGAGTTTGACTGTACTTGGTTGAATGTTAAACTTCAGTGATAAACATTTATTGTTTGTCGAACAATCATCACTGTAGTTTAAAATTCAACTTGTTTGTAAAGAATTTAATTATATTGATAAATACCTATTTTCTTAAAAATTCAAATTTTTTGACCGATTTTTTTTATCTCAAAATTTGATTTATTTATTTTATTTTGTCGGAAATTTAACTCTTTTACTGAAAATTCATTCTTTCGTTTGAAAATCCATCTCCTTTGCATGATAAAAATTTAGCTGCAAAGTAATTTTTTTCAACTGAAAATTTAACGATTCTTTTTTTCGTAGAAAAATAATCTTTTTGTATGAAAATCCATCTTTGAAGTTTAGAAATTCAATTATTTTTCTTAAAGGTAAAATTTTAGTTTAGGATTTAACTTTTCTTTTGAAAGTTTGTCCTTTTTGATTGAGAATTCATCTTTATTGTAAGAAAGTCATCTTCCTTGATCAACAATTCATCTGTCTTTGTTGAAAATGAACTTTTTTGGTAAAGATACAGCTTTTTTTGGTGAATATTCAACTCTATTTTTTTAATCTTCTTTTTGTTTTAAAAAATAAAATATTTGGTGAATTATGCAACTATTTTTGGTTGAAGTTTAATCTTTTTTGTTTGAAGAATTGACGTTTGGGTTGAAAATTCATCTTTGTGGATTGAAAATTCCACTATTTGGTTAATGACTCAACTAGTTTGATGAAAATTCGTCCTTTGTGCTTGAAATTCAATCCATTTGGTTGTAAAAGTAACTGTTTTGTTGATCATTTTTGTCATTCAACTATTTGGTTGTAAATGCAACTCTTCGGAGTGAAATTAATTAATTTATTGAAAATTCAATTATGTGCTTATAAATTCAACTGATTTGTTAAACACTAATTTGTTTATTTGAAATTCTATAGTATTTGGTTGAAAAGTCATCTATTCGGTGTTAAGAGTAAACTGTTTTCTAAAACATTCGACTTTTTCACTTGAAAACTCAACTCTTTCGTTAAAAATTCATCTCTTTTGAGAAAAGTAATCGTTTTTGTTTAAAACAAAAACTATTTTGTTAAAAGTGCAATATATTTCGCTTTGAAATCTTTCGCGTTTTCTATTGAATACAATATGGTTACTATAGATAAATTTTACTTAGGAGAATTTATTCTCCTATTATTCCCCTATTTTCTTAAAAAATGACCCTATTCCCCTACCTTGAGAGCGTTTATTAAATTAAATCGAAGAAAAATGTGGACCTAAAGAGGGTGGGGGTGTTTGTATTTGTGACGTCACCGTGGGAGGTTCAAGCTTAGGGTGATGATCTGTGATGGGTAGAAAAAGTATTCAAAATAGCGTAACGTAGTTTCTGAACAACGCCTTATATTTTAGAAATTTGTCTGAAGTAGACGAATTTGACATGAAAAAGTTAAATTAAATATTCTCGCATTGTTGTCTGCGAAGTATTCATCTTTGCCAGAACGCGACTTCTTTGCAGGCAACGAGAGCAAAATTGTTATACATTAAAAGCAAGCGTAATCGTCGCCTGCTTCTTCTTCTGAGTTCAACCCCCTCTGTCGCTTTAAGGGTGAATGTCACTAGCAAAATAGAAGTATACTGATTTTTGTAGGGTCGTGGCTGAAGCCATGTGTGTCTAATGAAGTTGCTACGAAGCCCTATAGGATTTAATACTTGTAATCGGAGAAAAGACGGTTCTAAAAATGTCACCCTATTTGAGCTCAATCAAAATTCATGGAAGAATCATTACAAAAGTTCAAGTTTATTTAACTTTGTTACAAAGTTTAGAATTTACTGACATTTTTTTGATCAAGAACCAATTAGAAATTAAATTTTTTTCTTGGGAGCCTTCACAAAGTGGCCACATAACTTCATTTTCAAAGTTCCCTGTCTTTTCCCTGATTCATTCACTGATTTCGCCTTGATTTTTTCCAGACCAATTTTTCACGAAATAAAGTAGTTCAAGACTGAAATTTTTACATTTCAAACTTATTTATTTACTTAAACCAAAAAATATTACTTTTCAATCATAGAAGATAACTTTTTAACAAAGCAGTGGAATGTTCAAACAAAAAATAAAGAATTTTCAGTAAAATAGTTGATTATTTAATTAATAGTAATAGCTTATATTTCAATCAAAAAATATAACATTATCACCTAAAATTGTAATTTTTTTTTATTTCAACCCGAAAAAATGAATCTTTTACTAAGAAGATTAATTTCCTGCAAACAAAGATCAATTTTCAACTAAAAAAAAGATATATTTTCAACGAAAAATGCACAAGTTAAGGGGCTATTCACTAAATACTCAACACATATTTCAAGACCACCCCTCCCCCCTCACCCTCAGTAAAGCCTTTTTCATTTATTTTAACATAGAGAATGATACTTTGACAGACACTCTCTCTCGCCTGAGCATATCACGTATTTCTTAAATTACAGTTGAACTTTCAACCCGAAGATATGAATTTTCAATCAAAAAAATTCATTTTCAACTAATCAGTTGCATTTTCAATCAAAAATGAAGTAATTTTAAACCAAGGAGAATAGTTTTCTGCCAAAAAAGACGAATTTTCAACTAAAAAATATCAATTTTCAACAATTTTTCAATCATTCTTCAACTCTTCTATTGCACCGGTTTGGCGGCTGGCGATGTTGGGAAAATAACTTAAGATACTATACTACTGCTTCGGATGAAAACGCTTTTGTTTGTTCACGCATGAGGTTTTGCCTGAGTGACAATCGCGCGAAGTCTATTCTCGGAATGGCTATAGAAGGGTCTCACTGTAGTTCATGTTACACCCAACTAGTTTATTATTTAATTTAAAAAGATCAATTTTAAATAAAATATATAAAATTTTAAAAAAATTAATTTTCAACTAAAATAATTAATCTACCACAAAAAATAGATTTTCAATCCAAATGATTCAACCTTCAACCATGTACACCAAACTCTCTCTTTCAATCACCTCCTTCTCGGCCTTCCTAGAACTGCTGTCTCACGCAGTTTCTCAGGTGAGTAGAGCGAGAGCGGTTGTGACATTATATATATTCCAATTGGAAATGAGTCAGGCGGCCTTCACTGTTTACGTTTCTATACACCTGAAATCAGTCATTTGAAGGCAACTCCCGACACTTCAATGAAAGCGAGAGTTGGGTGTAGTTCAGTTTTCAACCAGAAAACATGAATTTTCAACGAATAATTTAATAGTAGATATTTCAGCCAAGATAGATTTTTTTTATCAAAAATACTTGAACTTATTCCAAAAGAATCAATTATCAACAAAATAGCTAAATCCTGAACATAAAAGATTAATTGTGAACCCAAGAGTTGCATTTCTATCCTAAAAACATTACATACTTTACTCAAACAGATAAGTTTTTTAAATAAAATATCGAATTTTCAAAAAAAAATCTGCTCTAGGTTGCGCGACGGTTGAACCTCGCGCTTCGCGCTCGAACATAATTACACCTCGCACTTCGCGCTCGGATATTTATTCTTTGCATTTGGAATGCTTGAAAAAAACTTTATCAAAAAGATCTCTTTTAGATGGCAGTATTTATATGCGTCTTCATATTCTGAATTGTCTACTTAATTAAGTATAGTCAAAGATGAAGTTTCTCAAAGCTCTGTAGGCTTTGAGGTACACATTCTCATCGTGACACTCGCGCTGCGCGCTCGATTTCCGAAAGACCGTTGTAAACAGGTTTTGTTGGATTTTTTTTCTCGTAACTGTCGTCGTTTTTCCACACATTTTTTTTATTTTACTTTTTTCAACGTTATTTTTGACGAATAAAACAAAAAGTACGCGCCCTATCAAGAAGTGATTCTTAACGAAATTGTAGATCTTTTTTGGGATAACCATTTTTGTAAATTCATCTTTTTTTGTATCCTACATATTTTGTCCACAAAATGGAATTTTTTATTTCCCATTTTTTTATGTGTAATCAAAATTTGAATTTTCGATTTTTGTAGAAAATTAAAAAATTGGTTATGATAATCTTGTAGGGAATTCAAAAAGAAATGTTTTTCTTTTCTTGACTTTTTTTCATATCGTGCGTTTTTCGGCTTCAAATTTTGATTTTCGGTTGATTAAAAAAAATTTGAAAACGCTGTAACTCTGAAAATTTTCTTTTTACCGAAAAAAGTCATTAGGATAAATTATTTGTTCTTTTCAATACTATTAATATCCGTACATAGAATTTTCAAATTCAGAAAAAAGTGGTCTCAAAAATGTTCAAAATGCGCTCACTTTTTGAATTTTTATCAAAAATGGCTGGTTGACGAACTCGTTGTTTCTTTTAGGACCTAGAAAAAGTGTGCCAAAGATGGATTCGATTCGTTCATTCTTTCGAGAGTTATCGTGTTTACGGACGGACGGCCGTACGGACAGACAGACAGACGCCATCGTGAAAACCTGATTTTCGGATTCAGGGGGTCTCGAAACGTGGAGATCCGTTGAAAAAGTGTGATGTCAAATTTCCGACAATTCTAATACTTTCTCAATCATAAATGATGAGAATGTAAAAAGGAGATGAATCTTCAATAAAACAATAAGGTAAATGCACTCGTAATCGCCACCTAGCCAAATTGGAAATCAAAAATGAATATAATTGTATTTAAAACACAATTCTTATTTTCACAAAGGGCTTGACCGATTAAAGCAAATATGAAAAAACCTCATTTTGATGACTTAACGTGATATTTGATTGGAGTCAGTTTTTATTTGAGATTAAAATGCAAATTATGCAAATGCGGTAGTTATTGTCAGGCACGTTACCAAATACTAACATGAGAAAAGTATACTAATTTTGTACAAAAAATACTGGGCCATCTAGCGATAAAAAATGCAGTGACGATTACCAGTTCATCTACCTTATTTCGGTTGAACTTTCAACACCATAATATACATTTTTAAGAGAAAGTTAATTTTCTACCAAATCATAAAGTTTTTAACTAAAAGTATAATCGTCAGGGGGATATAACTGCAAAAAAAGAAATAGGAATAGAAATACAAGGATAGTAAGCATATCGACGCAAAACTTAAGTTTCAAAATTCCATAATTTTTCCCTGACCAATGTATCATTTTCCCTGATCATTGATATGCAAAACCCAGAATCTTAATTTTGTAAAATTTTTAACTTAGAATTTTTTGTGAGCGAAATGCAACAATTTCACATTTATTAGCCCTGATTGTTATTTAAAGTGCATCTTGTAGGTATTTCCTTACTTTTGCAATATTTAAAACAAAAATCCCAGACTTTCCTTTTTTACATTCTCATCATTTATGATTAAAAAAGTATTAGAGTTGTCCGAAATTTGACATTACAGTTTTCCAACGGATCTCCACGTTTCGAGACCCCCTGAATCCAAAAATCAGGTTTTTACTATGGCGTCTGTCTGTACGTCCGGCCATCCGTCCGTAAACACGATAACTCTCGAAAAAATGAACGAATGAAATTCATCTTTGGCACACTTTTTTTAGGTTCTAAAAGAAAGGACGAGTTCGTGAACCAGCCATTTTTGATAAAAATTCAAAATGTGAGCGCATTTTGAAAATTTTTGAGACCACTGTTTTCTGAATTTAAAAATTCTATGTACGGATATTTATAGTATTAAAAAGAGAAAACTTGTATCCTTATGACTTTTCTTGATAAAAAGAAAGTTATCAGAGTTATAGCGTTTTCAAAATTTTTTTAATCAACCGAAAATCAAAATTTGAAGCCGAAAAACGCACGATATGAAAAAAAGTCAAGAGAAGAAAAACATTTCTTTTTGAAAGCCCTTCAAATAATGAAAAATAAAAAATTTCATTTTGTGGACAAACTATGTAGGACACGAAAAAAAATGATTCAACAAAAACTGTTATCCCAAAAAAGATCTACAACTTCGTTAAGAATCACTTCTTGATAGGATGCGTACTTTTTGTTTTATTCGTGAAAAATAAGTTTGTAAATAAACAAAAATAATAAAATGCGTGGAAAAACGACGAAAGTTACGAGAAAAAAAAGATTCAACAAAACCTGTTTACAAATGTCTTTTGGAAATCGAGCGCGCAGCGCGAGTGTCACAATGAGAAAATGCGTACCTCAAAGCCTACAGAGCTTTAACTCAAAAAAAGTTCTATTTAAAGTCGCTAGACACGTCTAGTTAAAATATTTCTAGTTATTTTAATCCGAAATTATGGTTAATTTGACTAGAAAAATTTAGTTCATGAACTATGGTTGATTTTTTCTGGTTAAAACTATTCTGGTTAATATTTCTGGTAACAGAAGTGTCGCGATCTTGTGTCCCCGAGTGGAAAGATTCCCCTGAAAGTGCTCCGCGGAAATTCTACGGAAATTCCAGCTGGAAATTCCAGCTGGAAATTCAACGGAAATTCCGTTAAATTTCCGTAGAAAGTCTACTAACTTTCCGTCCGCAATTCACAGCCTGTAATGGACTCTGGAAATTCCTATACATATTTTCTATCAGTAACGCTACACTAGGTCGACTCCGGTAGGTCACGACCGTCGTCCCAACCAATTTAGTTTGTACCAGGTGCAAAAAAATTTTCTTCCTCGAGGAAGTTCAGTTCTAAATGAACCTTAAAGGCCACAACCAATTTTTTTATGACTCGTCATTAGACAATAACTACAAGTGCACCAGGTGAAAAATACATCTCCCTTGAGGAAGTTGAGTTCTAAATGCACTTTGGAGGCAACCAGCCAAATTCTTTCATGATCCGTCACTATACAATAACCTCCAAGAGCGCCAGGTGTAAAAAAATAGATCTCGCTCGAGGAAGTTGAGTTGTAAATGAACCTTAGGCACAATCAATCCAATTTTTTCATGATTCCCCTTCTAGAAATAATCAATTGTGATCGATAAGAAACAATATAACTAATGCCTCAATCGTTCCGAATCGTGTTTCTTAATTGTGCCAAACCGATTGGCAACGATTGAGCATTTTGCATTTCCAAATGTTTCCAATCGGGTACTTGGAATTTGCCACGTGATTGCAGCACTTTTGTCTGGCGGGAATTATTTAAAGACAGTTATTTGCTTTTTCGAAATAATATAAATTTGTAACAGTATATATTATAAAACAAGTAAATAAACATTTCGTAAATAATTCTTACCAAATGAAAGTGGTGCTGCGAAAAAAATATGCTAATAGTATTTTATGTTCAAAATATAAAATCAGATACACGATAAAAATAAAAAAGTTGATTTTTTAATAATAAAGCAATTTTTTATTTTTTATTATGCGCTCTTGGATTGTTTTTTTTTTTTGTGAAAATTTTTACAAATGGTTATAAGTTTTAAAATCGATTAAGATTTAAAAAAATTAAGCGAATAATTTAGAAACGTGAAACTTTAGAAAAGTGATTAAAGTATTATTTTATTATTTAAAAATGTCAAGGTGTTATTAGTTGAATAAAATTAAACATTTAAAAATTATTATTAGAGATAAAATATTTTTTTCAGAAAGAGGTCTCAATTTTTAATCATTCACAATTATGAAAACATAAATTCATGTTAAAATAAAAAAAGTTGTTATTAATTCAACTTTCTAAATTGAACAGTGAATTTACATCAATGTCGGTGATGTTATATTCGGTAATCCTTAGATTATGACTTTCCTTTTACCACTAATGATTGTCGTAAAACCAACTTTTTCTATTATTCGCAAGGTAGCCACTAAAATTGAAGAAAAAATCTGGAATAATTTCCTGGTTAAAAAAATGTTGCACCAGTCAATTTAATTCAAAGTTTAAGTTTTTGAAGCTGAAAATTCGGTTATTTCAAGTATTTCAAGACTAAATTGCAAATTAAACCAATAGAAGTGGAGGTTTTCTGATCACTGAGCGTTCTGAATATTTAATTAAAACACTTAAAACAGCGATTTCGAACTCAAACCTTCATTAATATATGTAAAAATGACCAGCCTTATAGAAACTTTTTATAAATAAAGCATT
>NC_046660.1:90940132-90941228 GCF_010883055.1 Belonocnema kinseyi | reverse complement strand
AATATGCTAAAACACTTGCGGGAAAAATGCATAAGGCGGTAGTCATTGGGTCGCTCCGTGTTATTAGGGTGCACGAGGCTTTTACTGGATCGTCGTATTGATTCCGTTACAGACTGTAGCCACCTATCTCACGGTCGTGAGACGTGGTTGTGGCTGAAATATTACCGCGATTTCGCTGGGAGCAGGTGCAATTTTCCAGGTTAGCACCCGCTCCCGGCGAAATCCTGCGGTTGTCCTGATGACAAATTTATATATATATTAATAGGTAATTTATAATATAAGGTTAATTTAGAATTCAAAATTAAAAGCCTCAACTTTACTACAGCATCTACAAAATTGAATTTATCACATCGATATACATTTTTCTAGCTTCTGAATAGTTTTTTCATAGAGAATTAAAAAATTTCAGCTTCTTGGGAACAACAGGAAATTTATAAACAAAATTTCAAAAATTAGGTGTAGGGTCAAACCTTGTCCTGTTTGACTTCAATTCACTACATCACCATCAAAATTCACTTTATTATATAGATGCAAATTTTTATAGATTCTGCATAGTTACTTTCGTATAGAGTTCAAAATGTGCAGCTTGTTAATAATAACAGTGCATTTTTTTTAGAAAAGTTGAGAGTCAGGGAATGGTCAAAATATTTTCGAGATAAAAATTCAATTGTTTTCCAGAAAATTCGTCTTTTTGGCTTCAAAATTTAACAATTTCCTTGAAAATTCATTTTTTTGGTAGAACATTAATTTTCGTTAACATTAATTTTCCTTTTTTAAACTAATTTATCGATTCCTTTTTTGATAGAAAATGTATCTTTTTATTTGTAAATTCAACTACATGGTTGAAAACTCACCTTTGCCGGGATAAAAGTCACTGGTTATCTATGACACTCACCAGTTTAGCTTTAAAACTTCACTCTCTTGGTGATTGTCCCTCTTCTTGAATAGATAGTGGTAATTTTTTTTGTTGAAAATTCATCTATTCGATTGAGGATTCAAATATTTGCTTAAAAATTCAATAGTTTTGATAGGAAATTAATTTCTCTAGCTGACAATGTTGCTAGACCATTTTTTGTTGAAAACTTATATTTATATT
>NC_046660.1:90935981-90940032 GCF_010883055.1 Belonocnema kinseyi | reverse complement strand
TATTTAATTAAAACACTTAAAACAGCGATTTCGAACTCAAACCTTCATTAATATATGTAAAAATGACCAGCCTTATAGAAACTTTTTATAAATAAAGCATTTGAAATTGTACAATATGGATTCAGAAGCCTTTAACTTGGTTTAATTTACAATTATGCCATGTGAAATTTAAATAAGAAAAATATGTATTTTTAATCTTTTTACGATTAGATTTGAATTAGTAAAAATGGAGACTTCAAAAATAGTATTTTAAAATTCAGGTTTCTAAACTGCTTACATTTAAGCTTAATAATTTCTTAATTTTAGCATTTCAAACTCAAAGTTTTAAAAAATTCGTAAATTAAAAATAAACTCTTATTCTTTGATATGCTAAAATTTCGAAAAACGTCCATACGGTTACATAAGATTTTATGAAATTATGAGAATTACAACTGGATACAAAGACCAAAAATAAACTTTTTTTCAGACTATTAGATAAAAAATTTTACTAAAATTACAGAAATATGTGACGATTAATAACAATGTTTCAGGAAGGAGAGATTATAAAAAATGTATGTGCTTATGGAAGGAAAACCATTTGTTGTGATGAATTCCGCACATATTCAATTCAATTCTAAACCTAACGAAACTTAAATGATTAGGCATTGCAAACCAAATTATTTGAAATATTCAAAATTTAATATTTAAAACTATAATGTTCAAGAATTTTTATTCAAACTTATTTATAAATTAAAAATTGTTATATTGCAAGAAACCATCCTACCTTCTATAATGTTTCGAATCGTTTTCAATTAGGTATCTATTATTCTAAGTTAGGGGTTAAGTTTTCACTACAGCATTTTGATTTTGCCTTCCCAGAGGGCGCAAAACTATGAAAATCTTAAGAACGTCCGTTAGACGTGCTAGGACGTCCTATGTCAGACCAATCAACGTCTCTAAGATGTCCAATGTCCTAAAGATGACCTAAAGACATCTTAAAGACATTGAAGTACTCGGGACATCTTTCGTACTGACATTAGACGTTTTAGGAACATCCCTAAGATGACCAAAAGACATGTTATAAAAGACGTCTTACGGATGTCCCAAATATGTCTCAACGACATCCTTAATTTTTTTCCCTACTGGGTTAATTATTCACAAGCGGTTTTTTACTCCGTCAAACAAATTTTAACAATATGAATTTAAAAAAAAGTAAACAAACGTTTCAAAATAATATACCCGCTAAATCAAACTGCCTACCTGATAATCATACTACATCACTGTCACATCGTTAAACGGAATGAATTTTACATTTTGTTAATCCATATACCTTTAGCTTTTCATTCGATATACCGCCTAAACATTATATTTTTTGTACTTAAAACTTTTGTTAAATTACTAAAAATGTAATATTTAATCAATAAGCACGTGCACGTCATGTGTGTTAGAAACGAAAACTGCAAAGGGCGTATTGCAGGAAAAGTGAATTAACTCAGTTCAATCCGATTGGGAACAATTGACACAGTTAGCAACAATTTAAACTGATTCAACGTTTGATTACTTTTAATCGTTATTAATCGTGTGTCCAGTCGATTATTTCTAGGGGGGCCGTCACTATACAATAACCTTCAAGTGCGCCAGGTGTAAAAAATACCTCTCCCTCGAGGAAGTTGAATTGTAAGTGAACCTTGGAGGACGCCAAACAAATTTTTTGATGATCTGTCACTATATAATAACCTCTAAGTGCACCAGGTGTAAAAAATACATCTCCCTCGAGGAAGTTGAATTCTAAATAAACCTTGTGGGCAAACAGCCAATTTTTGTCATGACTTGTAACAATAATCTCCAAGTGTACCAGGTGTAAAAAATACGTCTCCCCCAAGGAACTTGAATTCTAAATGAACCTTGGAGGCAACCAGACAAATTTTTTCATGGTCCGTTACTATGAAATAACCTCCAAGTGCACCAGGTATAAAAAAATACATCTCCCTCGGTAAAGTTGAGTTCTTTAATGAACCTTGGAGGCAAACAACCAATTTTTGTCATAACTCGTCATTAGACAATAACCTCCAAGTGCACCAGATCTAAAAAAAATACGTCCTCCTCGAGGAAGTCAAGTTCTAAATAAACCCTTGAGGCTACCAGACAAATTATTTCATGGTCCGTTACTATAAAATAACCTCCAAGTGCACCAGGTATAAAAAATACATCTCCATCAGTGGAGTTGAGTTCTAAATGAACCTTGGAGGAACCAATTGTTGTCATGACTCGTCATTAGACAATCACCTCAAAGTGCACCAGGTGTAAAAAATACATCTCTCTCGAGGAAGTTGATTTCTAAATGAACCTTGGAGGTAACCATACAATTGTCATTGTACAATGACGAGTCATGAAAAAATTGGTTCTTTGTCTCCAAGGTTAATTTAGAACTCAAATTCCTAGATGGAGATGTACTTTTTACATCTGGTGCACGTTAAGGTTATTGTATAGTAACGGATTATGTGAAAATGTGGTTGGTTTCCTCTAAGGTCCATGTAGAACTCCAATTCCTCGAGGGAGATATATTTTTTACGCCAGGTGCACTTGAAGGCTATTGTATAATGACGAGTCATGAAAAAATTTTGTTGTCCTCCAAGGTTCACTTAGAATTCAACTTTGTCGAGGGAGATGTATTTTTTACACCTGGTGCACTTGGAGGTTATTATATAGTGACAGACCATGAAAAATTTTGTTTGGTGTACTCCAAGGTTCACTTAGAATTCAACTTCCTCGAGGGAGATGTATTTTTTACACCTGGTGCACTTGGCGGTTATTATCTAATGACGAGTCATGAAAGAAATTGGCTGGTTGCCTCTAAGGTTCATTTAGAACTCAACTTCCTCGAGGAAGAAATATTTTTTGTACCTGGTGCAAACTAAATTTATTGGGACGACAGTCATGACCTACCGGAGTCGACCTTGGTTAGCGTAACTGATAACAAAATTTTATAGAAAATTCCAGAGTCCATTACAGGCTGTGGATTGCAGACGGAAAGTTAGTAGAATTTCTACGGAAATTCAACGGAATTTTCAACCGGAATTTCCGTGGAGCACTTTCCGGATCTCATGTCATTTTGCTGGATGTGTGAATTGGCGCTTTGGCGTAAATGTCCAATTCTCGAACAATCGCGATTTGTTCATTGTATTTTCAGTTATATAAGTATAAATAATTATAGTAAACCGTGAATTTAGTTGTGTTAGAAGAAATTGCGCGTTATCTGGCTAAACACTAGCGCTACAGGAATACTTCCGAATGAAGCACATCTTTTTTGGGTGTCTGAAAAATATTTTTGGAAATATTATCATTATAGAAAATAAATAAAGCGAATGTTCGAAAATTCTGGTATTGATCAAGTGATCAACATGCCTATTATGTAAAATCACGAACAAAAAAGTCTTGACGAATAATTTCAGAAACAGAACGCTTTAACAATATGCTACTTTTGCTTCGAGTGTTCTATCTATCGCTATTTATCAATACATATATTCGCATACAGATTATAGAGAGACATTTTAGCGAAGCGGAACATAGTTGCTGCACTTTGTTGTCAGAAAATTTTGTTAGATTATTTTCTTTGGGAAAATGTAACGTGTGGTCCACGCAATTTCAGAAGGGGTTAGGAAGACTCCGTGAAGGTAGAAGAGTATCCAAATTCTATAGTCGAAAATCGATGTCTGGCAGAATATCTGGTTGAGCTTATCTGGTATTTCGCTCGGAACTTACCGTATTTATTACACTGACGTCAATTTATCCTGTAATTTTTAGAAAACTTAGTTGGACATTGTATATGCTGCAGGTCGACTGAACCAATAAAAAATCTATAATATAAAATGACACTGTAGCTTCATCTAGCTACTGAATTGCTCAAAAATGTTACCTTTCTCATGTTTTCTAAATTTAATTTGTCCACTGTCTTAAAATAAAACAGTGAAATTTGACGGTCTAAAATAGCCAGAAGGTTGTCACTGGTTTACTCAGTAGCAATTCCGTCACTGGATTAAACAGTGAGGTTCACTGGTTTACTCAGTGTCAC
>NC_046660.1:90933945-90935881 GCF_010883055.1 Belonocnema kinseyi | reverse complement strand
ATTTGACGGTCTAAAATAGCCAGAAGGTTGTCACTGGTTTACTCAGTAGCAATTCCGTCACTGGATTAAACAGTGAGGTTCACTGGTTTACTCAGTGTCACTTGTACACGATTTTGTCTGTCAGTAGATTTCGCCTGTGGGAAGGACCGTCACTCTGTCAACGCGTCGTTTAAAGTTAATTCAGTAAAACTGTTTTAGTTGACTCATTTACTGGTTCGCACATCCAAAATCGGAAAATAGCTTGATCACCATTGTTAACTCAAAATATTTATTCAAACAGTGGTTCAGTTTAAGAGAGCAGTTTCTAAAAAATGAATAATGTGTATGTACAGAAGTCATATTCGCGGCTTTTTTTACTTGGCGGAGATTCACTACCACGAATCTTGATTGAGTAAAAGGTTAATATTTATGGTCTTGTTTAATAATAATAATATTCTCAGACGAAATTTAGAGGAGAGATCCACTACTGAAGGATGGCCGACTTTCAGGGTCATTGCCCTAGTTACCTTTAAGTAATATTAATTACTCCTGATATATAATCTGCAGTCTGCACCTAAAACTAAAGCATTTACCAGACCATGTTATTCAATTTCGAGAAATCTTAGTTAATTGGCAGACTCATTTCTTTTGTTTTCCTTGAACTTTCTTGCCTCTTCTCTTTCCCTTCTTTAATTTGTCTCAATAGAGGATCAAAAAGACGATTTGAGATCAGGAAGAAGCAATAAGAGGGAGGTTGGAAGACTTATGGGACAAGTCGTTTTCTCTTGGCGTCGCTTGGAGTTTACGCGTTTCCTGTGCGCGTAACACGCGGGCGTCTCTTGGCGTAAGAAGTCAATACGACTTTTGTAATATTCTGCCTGTTTCTTTATCTCTCCTGTTCGCTCTTTTTTCCTATCTTATTTTATCTCTCTCTCTCTCTCTCTCTCTTTCATACCATTTTCGAGTTTGGCTTCTTCGTCGGTAATAGTACCCAGGGGAAGAGCTGAATGGAAGGGTCGCATTTTATTTCTTACGATTTGCACCTCACCCCTTCGGGCCTCCTCAAGAAACCGAGGTTAGGGTTCGTTTGAGCAGCCTCTAAAGAAATACACTTCATACCTTGCTACTGCATTTTACAGAGATCCTTGGGTCAAAAGGGATATAGAGCTTTTCTCCTTCATCCGACCTTCCGACGAAGATCAATTTTGCGGTCATTGGCTCGACAAGTTTCCCATGTTAGGGGCCATCCATATATTAGGTAACAAATTTTTTCTCAATTTTTTACTCCTTCCTTCCACTCTGTAACAAGTCGTTACAAAATTGTTAAGATCCCCTACCCTTCACTCACCTAAGTTGAATACAGGCGAATTTAAATTTATGCATGTTTTTAGTTCTGACCTTTCGACTTAAATTAAGCGTTTTCGAACGTAAACAGTCAAGGCCGTGTCGCAATATTGCGTAAGTTATTCAGCTACGCCGTTAGGGAACTGCGCTTTATTGCGGCACATACCCTGTGGCTCCTCCCATATGAAACCGAGGCGCTGCGTAACTCTTGGAGCGCCTAAATCGAAATTAATTAAATTGATATTGAAACATGAAATGAAAGAAAAATAAAACAATATAGAATTTGCAACAAAAGGACTGAGAATTAAGCAAACAAAACATAATACATCGAGTGCCCCATACAATATAGCACGAACTTCTGGTGAGGATGCGTCCATAAACTACGTTACCAAATTTAAGCTATTCCCCTGCCCCTCTCTCACGACCAATTAGTTGACTTTCTCAGGCAAAAACACTAATTGTTTAGAAGGCATTTGAATTTTCTACAAGGGAAGTTGAATCCTCTAAAAAGTTCATTTTCAACCAAGAAAGATATCCTTTCTACAATAAAAGATGGCTTAAACAAAATAGTTATATTTTCAAACAAAAAATTTAACTTTTAACAAAATATAGT
>NC_046660.1:90926646-90933845 GCF_010883055.1 Belonocnema kinseyi | reverse complement strand
ATATAAACTATTTAAAGTCTATCTTTGTTCTGACATTGCAATACCTGCTATATACTCTTTTTAAATACTGCTATTCACTTCCGGAAATTTTGAATTTCTCCTTTCTCTCCAGAATTCTGGAAAGAATACTCTAATTAAAAATGATAAAGAAAAATCAGGAATAGAATAGAAAAGAATAAGTATATTACTAGTATATAAACAAGGATAGACGTTTTGGAAAAAGGAATAAAAGATAATAGAAAAGGATTTAATTGTGATGAAACGAATATAAAATGTGTCAGAAAGCGGTAATATTTTCACACAACAAATGTGGAACGGATAGAATAGATTAAGCTGTATACTAAAATTTGATAGAAGTGAATAGCATTAAAAGAGGCTGGGTTCACTAAAATTTGGTGGGTGTAGATCAAATATTTTCGGGGAACCCAGGAAAACTGGAAAGGATGGCTTGGTTCACCGAGATTCGATTATTAACACTCAGCAAATTTGTGCAATAAACTATCTTAAATTTTTGCAAGCAAGGCTATGCCCGACATGCGCATGCTGGGTCGACTCCCATGGGGCATGGGCGCGTTGAATCACATATACTTTTGTAGTTATCCACCTCCTTGTAGATGGCTCTACTGTAGGGACATAAGTGTGGGTAATATTTTCTTAAAATATCTTGGCGTTACCATTCTAGCGTTCGTTGAGGTTATGGTTTCGTCAACAAACTTCAAATTTTGCTAAGTTCAAAAAAGTTGTGTCTCGCCGTATGAAGTGAAATCAATACATCAGTACATCAGTACATCTATTATAATGCGAATAAAAAGAATGTTGAAAAAAGGTTACATTTAATGTGTTATGTAATTCTTTATTTATTAGAGAATTATTGCAAAATTGTACAAATGCATACCGAAAAATGGTACAGGAAACAGTATTTACACATTTTTCGTCTTAAATTTGTGTAATTTTGAATTAATTCGTTTAT
Organism: Belonocnema kinseyi; assembly: GCF_010883055.1. Lineage (NCBI taxonomy): Eukaryota > Metazoa > Arthropoda > Insecta > Hymenoptera > Cynipidae > Belonocnema > Belonocnema kinseyi. The sequence goes on along the minus strand of NC_046660.1, from coordinate 90,932,875 downwards.
TTTCTCTAATTTTAATTTATGCAACACATTCAAACGTGCCCATGGGAGTCGACCCATCCTGGACATGCGATTCTTAACATTTTGACATCTAAAACTTAACCAAAACTTGCAAAACAACACAGCAAATGCGAGTCCGGGAAAACAATAGAAAATTAGCGGTCGGGCACTTCAAATAACCGGTTTAGGCTGCTGTACCCTTGTAGATAACATATGAATAGCTTTCACTTGTGATATAACGTTCAATTTTGTTTAAGATGTTATAAAAAACTGACTTGTATTAGTTTTATCTAATAAATGAACAAAATACATTTTGCAGTTTAAAAAATATTAACATTTGCAAAAATAGCAACGATTTTTCTTCGCTGTGTAAAATTTCTGTAATGGCAGTTGGCTGGTTTAGACTGCGTACCCTTTTAATATTTTCTGTGTGCCTCGATACTTCTCAAAGGAAAAGATGAAGATTGAAATAGAATGTTAATATAGTAAGAGAATTTGACAACAATTGACTGATTACGAGCATGTTTTCAAAAGATAACGAAACAGAATAAACATATTATATATGTAATGATTATGAAAAATAAATGTAACGTGGGAAATATAGGATGAAGTAGAATATTGTTACATATTCTAGGCAAGAATGGGTACAAAATGATAAATCAAATGTGTCTATCAATATCCGTCTATTTTTGTGTCCGTCTCTATCGATTCCTATTCCAAAATTTGTATATTTTCCCCTAATTTTTCAATATTGGATGTATATGTAAATTGGATATTACATGTTTTAAACTGCTCCATATACATTTTATCTATCGCTAATATTTTCAAGAAACTTAAGCGAAAAATAATGACAGGGTTGTCGTTAGAATTGTATCCGATTAAAAATACGTGTGGAGAGAGCTGATGGTAATTCGAATATAATGAGGAGAACGAAATCTGAATATGAATGAAGGAAATTCTAATTTTAACGGCATTCACTGCAGCGGTGGATTTCTTATGGAGTTTAAAACATGTAATGCATTTTTATTCGCCTCCAAGGGACGGTATCACGTTAAATAAAAAAAAAAAGATATTGTGTATTGTATTCCTTTCGTAATTGTTGGGTGAGCTTGATAATTCTACAAGAGCGAGTGAAGTTGAGTTTTTTATCAATTCTAATCCTCCAGGCTACCAATTTTCGTGCGGTAATTACTCATGAAGCAAAAAAGAGAATAAAGTTAATGGATGAGTAAAAGCCGAATCAAACTTTATAACTCGGACGCAGAGTGAAAAATTGATAAAAATTAATAGCTTTCAAACTTCCTAGCTGTTTAATTCCTTTTAGGGTTTAAATTTTTGTTATTAATAAAAAAGGGTACTGTAATTGTTAAAAGTTTCCTTAATCTCTAATACATAACTCACGTAAGATATTTTAAAGTCTGCAAATCACTAAAAACAAAAGAAATTATGTTGCTTTGTTAGTGATAATTGTAACAGTATTGTTTGTGATTTACTTTATAATATTAGTATTTTCTAGTAATTTTAGTATTAATATTATGTAATTGCAATAATCATTAATTTACGAAGTAATAATAAGTGAATAACAAATAGGGGGTCATCCACAAATTATACGTAAGTAGTTTTTCTAAAAATGTTAACCTTTCCTCTCCCCATGTAGGATACCGTGAGAAATGCTCTGAACCCTGCAAATTTGACTAAGATTTTATAAACTTAGAAAAAAAATGTTTTAATAGCACACGGAGAGAAATTTCAGGAGATTAATTCACGGAACTGCTCCTTGATTTTATTCTAACTTTGGCGCAATAACTAAGATCTCGGAAACCTTGCTTTTAAAGCAGCGACTGATGCTTTGAAAGCAAGGGTTCCGAGATCTTAATTCTTGCGCCAAAGCTAGAGTAAGATCAAAAGGCCGTTCCGTGAATTAATCTCTTGAAATCTCTCTCCGTGCAGTAATTGTTTAGTTTTACAAACGCACTATTTTATCCGTTCTTCAGGGCCTAAAAAGTTGCGAGCGTTGCTTCCTCTTCATCTTCTAAACAAAAATTCTAGTCTTTTAACTTGATATTTTTAAAGTGTTTAAAAATAAACTACAATATTTATTTAAAATATTATAGTTTAGTCTATAAATGATCAAATTTCCTACTTATTTATCACATTAATAGAATCCAATAAGAAAATGCAACTATTTTTGCTTAAAAGTTCTCTCTTTTCGCTTTAAAAGTCTACTATTAAATTTCTGGCACGAAGTGGTATAAAGAGACCCCACTCCACGAAAACTTGGACGCGTGAATTTGGATTTAGTTAGTTTGCATCGCCCGTAGCGCCTCCTGAGGAAAAATGCGAAACCGAGAATATTTTCAACTTTCTTTGATTTTTCCTTGACTAATTATTCATTTCTAATCATTAGTATTCAAATACCAACAATTTAATTTTTCAATACTTTTAACATACAATCTTTTATAAACGGAATAAAACAGTATTTCAGATACATATTAAAATTGTTTTAATTTAATCACTTATTTCAAACAAAAAATGTCTTTTCTACTATAAAAGATTCATTTTTAACAAAATACTTCAATTTTCAAAAAAATAATTGAATTTCTAACATAATAGTTGAATATTCAACGTAAAAGGAAAAATTCCCAACGAAAAAGTGTCATAGTTTATATTTCAAACCAAAAAGAAAGAATTTTAAAATCAAACACATGAATTTCCAACAAATAAAGACTTTTCACTCAAAAAAGAGAAAAAGTTTATCTAAATTATTGAACCTTTAAACCAGAAGTTAAATTTTCTTTACAAAAATTGAATTTTCAAACAAAAATATGACTTTTCAGCAAAAAATTAATTTTCGCGAAACTGATTCATCTTTACCTAATAAAATTGAAATCTCAAACTAAAAAATTATTTTTTTACCAAAAAGGCGAATTTTCAATTAAAAAAGATCAATCTTATAAAAATGTAAGTGTTACATTTTCTGTTAATAGATGAATTTTAAACAACAAAAAAAGAGTATTTTCCATTAAACAGTTAAACTTTCAACCAACAAAAAAATAATGTTTTAAAATTTTAGTTTAACTTTTACCCATGTAGTTGAATTTTCAATTTGCAAAGATTAATTTTCAACAAAATAACTAAACTTTCAACCACACAGATGAATTTTCAACTAAACATATAAATCTTTAGTAAGATTTTAATCAAAAAGATAAATTTTCAGAAAAGTAGTTGAATTTTCTGTTAAAAAAGATTTGAGTCGAGTTTCCACGATCAAAATATGAATTTAAAATACAAAATTTTTACGAAAATACAATTAATAGTTAATTTTTATCCAGAAAAGATTTCACTGATTATTTGAACACCTAAATATTATATTTAAAAAGTAGAATTTTCATCAAAAAATTATGACTTTTTAATAAAATTGTCTAATTTTAAACCAAACAGTTGCATTCTTATCCATGAAAGATGTAATTTATGCTAAAGCAGGTGAATTTTTAAATTAAAAAGACAAGCTTTCAAAAAAAGATTTAAATTTTCTACCAAAAAGTTACGTTTTTATTCAAGAAGAATTTCTAAAGAAGATTCCAGTTCTCTTTCTAACTTCAAATGACCAAAATAAGAACTTTAAACAATTTGCAACCAAAATGGATGTCTTTTTAAGAATATTATTGAATTTTAAACCAAAAAATAAAGTTTATAACTGAAAGGATAATCTTCAGAAGGAAGTTGTTGCGAACTCAGATGAGAGATTCTTTAATTTAAAATACGAATGTTCAATTTTAAACGTTTTGAATTAGAAATTATAGAATTTTAACTCCTTTTTAATAAAATTGTACATTTAAACAAAATTTTAGCCTGAAATTGTTCAATTTGAAACGACTTTAATTAGAAATAATACTGTTTTAATTCCTTTGAATTTTAAATAAACGATTTTCAAAATTGTAGTTGAAAAATATTTCATTTTTAACGTTTTATACTTCTCCTTTTTTCGAAATTAGATACATTTCGAAATGTATAATTTCTAATTTAAAGCTTATAAAATTGTCTATTTTAAACATTTTAATTTAAAAGTGCACAATTTGAAACACTTTTAATTAGAAATAATGCCACTTTGAAAACTGCTATTTCAACGCTTTACCGCAAGAGGGTCTACGAACGATGCCAACTATACCTAAATCTGAATCTATGCGTCCAAATTTTACAAAGGCAGCATGGGAGTGGGGTCTCTTTATTCTACTTCGTGATTTCTGGTTAGGGATTCATGTTTTGTAGTTAAAAATTTTAATATTTTTTTGAAAATTTAACAATCTTAATAAAAGGTCATCTTTTTTGTCGAAGCATTCAAATGTATTGTTTCATTAAATTTTTTTTCTGTTTAGTCTTAAAATTCATCATCAATCTGATCGAAATTGGGTTTATTGCATACAAAATAAAATAATCAGACATTAAGCAGTACGCTTTGATTCCGTTCGTCCAAGCTTTAGTTCTAAGACAACTCTAATTTGATTAATTAATCTAGAACGTTTTCAAGTTGTGTCCAAATAAAAAAGCCCATCAAGATAATTTGTAAATCTTGTTAAAATGTACCAAAAATAACGCCTAAAAACTTACACATCTCTTAATAATAAAAATTGCATACTTTTTTAATGATCGAACTTTTTGAGTTTAGGTCTATTTGCAAAATTTGATCAAAATCGTTTTGAAGTATATATTTTATATCTAGTAAGAATTTGGATTGATATTTCTTAATCTATCAAAACAATTTGTTTCCATTTCTTGAAAATTTTAAAAATGGTAAAAAGTATATAACTTTTTAAACTTTTTTATCAAAATTAAAAATAACAAAAGGATAATTTGCAAATCTTTTTGTCTAGTACCAAAAACATTGATAAATAAGTCTAAAACCTCTAAAAGAACTTTGTTTAAAATTTTGAAAAAGCTCTATCTTTTGTAATTTTGGTCTGATCGAAAAATGTAACAAAAATAGTTTTTAAATATATTTGGTATCAAGTGAAAACTTTGAATTAAATTTCCTTATATATCAGAAAAATTTGTCTATTTTTTTTTATATTTTGAAAATCTTCAAAATGTTCAGCAGCATAAAACTTTTCTAATATTCATAAAAACTGAAAAATTTAACTCTCATGAAAGAGAATGTAAAAATATACTTAAAATAGTAGTTACGATTTAGCTACAATTTCTTGAATTCATCATTATCTAATGACAGCATTTTTTTTTTCGATTTTTAGCAAAAAAATGTTTTACATATTGTGATATTGCGATTTTGAAGTTTCGTTTTCTCGGAAGAGAATCATTTTTTTCAATCACACATTTTTTATTTTCATTCAGAATCCTCATGTTTCTGAAGAAGGATTTACCCGTCATTATCAAACTTTGTTGGCCTCAATTCTGCAACACTTAGACTCAGAAGTAACCATTTGTTTTATCTTTAAATAGTAATTTCGATTTTACAAAATTTTTTTTTCGCTCTTTTGAAGAATTCCCAATTTATATCTTATCTAGTTCTGTACTGCCACCCTTCAATTAATATTTTTAAGTTAAAAATACAAGTCACTGGATGAATATGGAACTATTTTCCCAAAAATTTCATTTTTTTTAGTTACAAATTCATAATTTTAGTTGGAAATTAATCTTCATGGTTAAAAACCGAAGAACTTTGTTGAAAATGTGTTTTTTGTTGTTGTTTAAATTTAATGTTTTTAACGGAAAATTTAACTGTTTCTATGAAAATTCACTTTTTTGTTAAAACTTCAAATGTTTTGTAGAAAATTCAACGTTTTTTAAAAAAATCTTTTTTTAATTGATAATATATTAAATCACAAGTAGGGTCACACGGGGTGGTAAATCTTCGCAGGGCGAGTGATGTAAGATATTTTATTTGAAACCATCCTACGTTATGAGCCTATAAAACCCCCTGAAATGTTAGAGTTCGAAAACCCTTAAACGAAGTGATGGGACAACGTCCTATGAAGTGAATATTTTTTATAATGATGATGATCACTGACCGAATATTGTTCTGTTTTTTTTTCTCCATCTGTCAAATTTCTCGAAGGCCAGCTCATATTTCTGATAATCGAAGGTTTCAGGGATTTTATTGTTGTTGATATGGTTATTGATCAAAACATGAGATTGATGTGGGTCTCATCTGTTTAAGCTGTGATTAGTAATTTCGCATGGCTCGAGATTTGAAAGTAGTTCGTTCCGAGTTAAAGTT
>NC_046660.1:90913137-90926546 GCF_010883055.1 Belonocnema kinseyi | reverse complement strand
CATTTATGGAACTAATTAACTGACAGTGCGGTGCCCTTTGGAACCGATTAACTACCTCCAGCTGGATTTTCTGGGGGGCATAATGGGCTGATAACATGGTGGTTCCAAATACAAATAATTTTTTTAAATGACAATAATAAGAAATAATAATAAATTTAACTTTTGTTCAAAATTTGTCATTGATATGAAAATTCATACCTGTGACGGTCTGAATGAAAAGTCACTTTAATTTAATTTTGTTCCGACGCAGATTCGTAGACCTGGTCAGATAGTTTATTAAATGAAAGACAAGTTGCAGCCGTAGCAATCAAGCAAGGAATGAATCTGGAGCCGAGGCCCTGCTGCGACCACAATGTCCCATAATGAAATCCTACACTTTACTGCTCTTATCATATAGAAAGGGAGGGGATGATATCTATCTACTCTTCGCCTACGAAACTGCTCTATTTTAGAAGAATGCGCTTACAAAGTTTAAACATTTTGACCTATTCTTTCTAGCTTCACACCTCACCTGTTAGAGTGAATTTCTCCTGAATTTCTTTGTACTTTCATAGCTTACTTCCTTCTAAACTTGATAGGTTTACTATCTAACTTACCCTCTAAGTCAATCGTAGAAGCGCTCGCTGGTACGTATGCTACAACTTGTGGTATCACTTCGTTGTTTATCTTATTGGTTGTACAACAAAAATTAATGCAGAGGCTAGGAAGACATTTCTGAATTAATTCATAAAGTCCGCATTCATAAAGTGCAAATATTGAGGTAAGGATTAATGAAGTGTAGCCTAAGTAAGAAAGAATGTTCGTTGCCTGTTCTTTTCAAGAATGAGATCTTCTAATACTCTGTACTTTACTCAAAACATTTTCTATCTTGTCTAAAGATTTTCCGGGTGATTTTAATTCCTGGTCATTTATTTGTCCTTTTAAGAGTAGGAATTCATTTCTTACAAGATTTAAATCGGATTCCGAGAATGCAATTGTAACGTTTTTTCGGTGTGAAAAATTCTGCGTTTTTACTTTTGTTTTGCTTAATTCTAAAATAGTGTATTCGGTATGTATAATGCAGTTATCTAGATCTTTAATTAAAGTTACTCCTGTTTCTGTCTTTTCATAATTTGAATTTTCGCAGTAAATTTGTATGGTCTCCTCCTTGTTTGGAATCATAGTGACACCCTGCTCGTTTTTTAAAATGTAAAATACCGTTTGATCAATAATGATTACATTTTTCTGACATATTTTGTTGTTTATAATTATAACGCTGTTTTTTATCAGTTACGTTTCGCAGGATTTAGTTTCTTCTAGGAGATAGCTAGGATTCTTTCTTTTACAAATTTTTGTAATTTCAAGTAATTTACAGTAACTAAGATGACTTTCTCATGCAGGGATGTAAAGAGTTTTTTGGGCGTTGATCATTACATCATTTTCATTTGGGATTACGGTGATAAAATTATCCCCCTTTCGTAGTGGTATCGGAATTAAGTGATTTATTTTGTAGATTTCTTTTTGTAAAATCGTCATTTGAATTGCGTAAAAAAAATTACTATTTATCAATAAAACAGTTATTTCGGCAATATCAATCAAGTATTGATAATTTTCCTCTACTAACTGAATGCCATGCTTTCATTGTTTGCTTCTTCAAATTGTTTAAATCCCTCTATAAGTGTAGTCGGAGGTAAAATTTGGGGATGTAATATTCCGTGTTTACCGTCATTTATTGCATCGATTAATAGCGATATGTCTTCACTTAATTCTGATATAACAACGATCATGATTGTGATCTGATTAGCCATTACTATGTTTTCGATATTTTCATTAGTCTTATTGGCTAACTTGTTATAATTATCTATAATGTTTTTATTTTTTGTAAACAAGAAATCTACATCATGTGCGGCCGAATTTAAAATAGTCCTAATTAGTTTAGTTTGATTTTGTAATGACCTTTTTAACATTTTTTTTTGGGAATACAGTTGATCAAGTTCGTGGTTGATATAATCTAAATCACTTTCAAATAGTGTACCGAAAAGTGTCCTGGATATGCTTCCAATAAAATTAAAAGCTCCCCTTTTATACCGATTCTTTCCTAATAACTGACTGAGCAACAATTTTTGATTATCTAATCTTTTAATTCGGGATTTTAAGGTTTCCAGTTCAAATTGTTCTAAACATTGATTACATCGTTCGGAGACGGATCTATACAAGAGAAGTTGTTCGTATCTTTTGTCAATGCCGTGTGTGTCGACGGACGAAATGAGTCCTCCAAGGTCCTCGGCGAATATAGTGGATCCATCGAGTGAAGTGAGGGTCACGTTAGCAGATGTGATCGAGAGAAATGATAGCAGTATCCAAAGGAAATTCATTCTGAAAAAGAAACATAAAATTAACCGATGAAGCTATTGGTAGAAGGTCTTCTACCTATTAGCGTGTACAGTGTAATGCTGATCATTGTATAGAATTTCATAATCAGAGAAAGGGACGCGTTTGCATATGGTGTAAGGTACGACCCATTCACTTTCTAATTTTGTTCTTTTGCTATCATTACGCAGTAGTACTTAATCCCCTGGTTCGAAAAGAGGATTACTGATGATTGTTTTTGCATCTTGCTGCCTTTTTAATCCTTTCTGTGTTTTTTGAATGGCAGTCCTTCCCTTTTCCAAATATTCTTCATGTCTCTTTTGCCAAATGTCTAACAATTCTTGATGGGTTAACGACGTAATTGTTGCAAAGGCTGAAGGTAAATTGGCTTTTCTTCCAAATGTCATTTGAAACGGCGTTAAACCTGCACTGTCATGAACTGCGGTATTAAATGCTAAACATATTAGATTCAAATTTTGGTCCCATTTTTCTCGTTATCGGCCATGTATGTTTTTAATAAATCCTTAATTGTTCCATGGGTTCTCTCGAGGGCTCTATTGCTTTGTGGATGGAAAGCAGTTGTTTTGATGTGCTTGATTCTACAAAGATTTTCAAAATTTTGAACCAATTCCGATACAAAGTTAGCGCCCTGGTCAGTTAAAATGTGCTTTGAAGAGGAAAATATGTAAAAATATATTTGTTTCTGCTCATTGTTTCCGGTAATGGACCAACTATGTCCATCGCGATCTTCTCATTCGGCTGCGTCGGAATTTCCGGAATGACTGCTTCAACTTTAGGGCGAATTCGGGTTAATTTTTTACGTTGGCATGCCTGACATTTTTTAACGAATTCGGTTACGTCCTTCTTCATATTTTCCCATGATCTTCGTTCGCTTTGTTTCTCTTCTTCACTTAATTTTTTATCAGGTATATTACATAAAAATGTATATTCTGTGAATTTTGTCTGTAACAAAAAATTCAAAATATCTCCGATGCGTAGACGTTTCGTGATTCTTATCAAGGGATCCTCCATATGAATTTTAAGTATGTTCCAGGTTTCGTTTCTGGTGTAATCTTTAATTTTGTTGTAGAGGAGTTTGACCCATTTTCCTTCGTCATAGTTGGGTAACTGGATTCTCAACAAAGAGAAAATGTTTTGTTTTTCTAATTTTAATCCATTTCTTTCCGTTTGCGACAGGTTTTATTTTATTTACTAGGCAGGTGGTTCCTTTTCCAGTTTGTATAATCGTTTTGAATTTCCTTTTCATCCGTCGGTTCATGATTTCGCAATCTTTCAGAAATTGGTTCATTATCTTCGCCTGATAATGATGGTGTGCATCTACTTGGTTGATGTTAGCATTCTCTTCGGATTGTTCTGAAAGATTTTGATCTTGGATGGGGTGCATTCTCGAAAGCGTGTCAGCTGCCGTATTTTCCTTCGCTTTTTTATACACGACCTTGTATGTGTATGCTTCCATCTGAAATCTCCACCTCATTAACCTGGATGAGGGGTCCTTTACGTTAAAAATGCCGTGTCAAAGCCTTATGATCCGTTTATATTATGAATTGACGTCCGAGAAGATATTGACGAAGCCGCTTAACTGCCCAGACGATTGCTAATAATTCCTTTTCGGTAGTGGTGAAATTTAGCTCAGGTTCATTAAGAGTTCTTGAGATGCAACAAACTGGGTGTCCCTGTTGCGATAAAATTGCCCCCAGTTCAACGTTACTTGCGCCGGTGGTCAAAGTAAATGTGTCCTTGAAGTCGGGATATCTCAATACCGGTGCAGAGCAAAGAGCATCTTTCAACATTTTAAAACTTGTTTCGCAAGATAGCGTCGAGTTAAAGGATGATTTTTCTTTGTCAGTTCTGTTAAAGATTCAGCTATCGTACAAAAGTTTTTTAAATAAATTTTCGGTAATATCCAGCTAGTCCCAAGAAAGACATAACTTCTTTTTGATTCTCGGGTCTTTTGAAATTTTGGACGGCAGATAATTTATATGGGTATCGTTTCACTCCGTTTTCCGTGATCACCTGTCCTAGATGTTCTAATTCCGGTCGAAGAAACTCACACTTGTCTGATTGACGTTTAAGTCCAGTAGCCCGTAAACGTTCAAATTAGATAACCAGATGTTCGTTGGGTTCTTCGAGTGTGTTACCAAAGACAACAATGTCGTCCAGATAAGCAAAGCATATTTTTCCTAACTGTCCTCTTAATGCTGTGTCCATCATTCTTTGAAATGATGCTGGAGCATTTTTAAGTCCGAAAACCATGCGATTATAGTGAAAACGTCCTTCAGGTGTAGAGAATGCAGTATATTTTTTCGAGCTTTCGTCCATGGGAATTTGATAAAATCCTGAGCTCAAATCAAAAGCTGAAAAGCATTTTGCTTTGCGGCAAAATTTAACTTCCTGAAATCGATTACAAGCCTCTATTTAGGTTTTCTCGACGCGTCGCGTTTTTTCAGAACTACCCAAAGGGGTGAATTAAATGGTGAGTCCGAGGCTTCTATTATTCTCTTAGTCAACATTTCATTTACCTGATGTAAGATTTCTTCCTTGTGGCATTCCGGATGTCGTGGTTGACGTATATTAATATTTGCTTCGTCTTTCAGGATGATTTTATGTGACGCGAGACTTGTGCAGGGTAAGGGATCTCCTTGCAGTGAGAAAATTTCGTGATAAGAAATGGCTATCTTTTGAATCTGTATTCTGTGTTCATCTTCTATTTGTTCAAGCCTCAAATTTCCATTTAATAATTTCAATCTAGCATTTAATTCATTCTGCGTAATGTAAGTGACACGCTCCTCTCGTTCTTAGGCGACATTGATATACTTGTACTTTATCCCTTCATCACTTAATCTCAAGTCTGATTCGGTTTCGTTACTAACGGGAATCATAACCTGTCAATCAACAATACGGTAAATGGAATTTGGAATGTAGGGATTATCTTCTATAAGATTGTACTACTGATTTTTGTTTGTTTTCACGCTTATCATTTTTATGGTGTTTTTGAGGATAAGGATACCGTCGTACTACAAGGGATAGACCTTATCATCGAGCTGGAGGGAACTGTTTGACAAGTTGAACTGATAAGAGTACAGAAATGGTGTTCCGATGATGCCTTCCTTGGATATGGGGAAATTTTCTGGTACAATTACAAAGATATGTTCTTTCCCTTGAAACTTAAACTTGGTGAACTCGTTTGTCCGGTGCTTATCATTTCCCATTAAAAACTCTTCGTTCATTAAAATTCTCTGGTGATATTTGTTAATGCAACTTTATTTTATTAGATTTATCGATGCACCACTATCAACTAATAGTTTCACAGGTTTAGTTGCTCCGTGTAATTGTCCTCTGATAGAATATAATCTTCCAGATATTGCTGATACTCTGTCTCCGATTCCATTTCCGTTTGTTTAATATCTTCTTCTTCCGTTTCTTCTTGAAGATAATTCACATGATCCGGAGGTCGACTTGCCGAGGCTTTCGTGTGAAAAATTTTCTGTTTGGAGAAACATTGAGTTTCGGTGTATCCAGGGATTTTGCAGTGAGTTTAAAATAACTGGATTCTCTGCTGCAAAGGTATGCTGTGATATCCCAGGTGCGAGTTCAGGTCGGCACCCAGAGCAGGTACTTTGACCCAAAGTCGGACCGACTTTGGCCCGCTGTAGATCGGCAGGCAAAGTTGGGCCACCTTTTATATTTATAAGATACTTTTGTCAGCCCAACCTAAACAGCCAACATTGGCAGACAACGTGGGACCGACTGTTGGCCCAACTTTGGCCCGAACATGGACCAACCATTAGGGTAACTATAGGAAATCTTTCGTTAACGAGTAAATCCGACTACTTGTCCAACTCTGGGCCAAAATCGACCCAGATATCGGCATGAAGAGATTGAGAAAGTTCTGAAGAAGTTAGGCCGACTATTGACCCAACAATGGCCCAAAAATGGACCAACCATCGGGGTAACTACGGGACATCTTTCGTTAAGGAGTAACGCCGACTACCGGCCCAACTATAGTGTAGTGATTGTATTATATTTATTAAACTACCCATCGTATTCTCTGCTATAAGATTAGTTCTATAAAATTTAATGGATATTTTTTTCCGTGTAATTTCCATAGTTGGCCCGATTTTGGTCATGGATATTGTACCAATGGTCGGCCCAAAGTTATAATTTCGCCGTTGGGCCGACTTCTAGTAGTCATGGTTGGGCCAACCATGGTAGGATTAGCCAATTTTACTTCTTTTCGTTAACCAGACTTCGGATTGGATTGCCAATTGTTGTGCTTCTCTAACATCGCTGGGAGTTTTGCGTGAAACTCGGTCTGAAAGTTCTTCTCTTAAATTCATGATGTATTTTTCGAGAACTGTTTGCTCTTCATTTTTTATACAAATTTCTCGTTCATGCGTTAAGGGATTTTTCGACTAAGCAGCATACAAAAGTTCGTGCATTCTTTGGTTGAATCGATCATGGAAATTCTGCGTACTTTCCCCAGCTCCTTGAATTACTTGTGAGAGTTTTGTGCGATGAGTTTCTAGTGACCCGGTTGTTTCAAAATTAGTTCTAAGAGCTTTGAAAATATCATCATAACCCTGAATTGATAAGAAACGATTTATAATAGATTTTTCCGCTTCTCTTTCGATTTTTTCTGCGATGATCCAGTCTAATAAAACACCTGGATTCGAGCACTGTGATTTAATTCTTACTACAAGAGCGATGAAGAGTTCCACTCCCATATCGTCTTGTCCTTTGAATTTTTTAATTAATTTGACTACGTCTCTCGTAGGGATAATTTCTCTTGTAGGGTTGACTTCAATGGGAGTTGTTACTCTTTCGTTCGACAACTTTTGTAGAATCCTAGGAATATAAATTCTTTGCTAAAGAGCGAGTTTCTTCTTTACGAATATTTATCGCAATTTCCATGTTAGACATCCGGTCTGATAATTTTTGTAACATGCCGATTATATCTGCATTTGTAGCTACTAGGGGGGTATTTTCCGTCTTGTGAAGATGGATTTTTCTTAATTCCGTCTGCCATGGCTTCTTTCTTCTTATTATTGTGTGTTAGTAGTGTACCTAATTTTGAGTTTCCTACTTATGTTATCGGATATCGGGTGGTATATCGCGCCGCGTTATCTATTCTCTATATCGTTCGTTACAATGAAATACTCACGTACGCGTATAGTCCGTGGCGAAGTCAACCCTCTAGTCAGTAACTATTTTCTAATTTAAATTCACTATTTAAAACGAAAGTGTTACAACTTTCGCAAATATTATGAAGGAATCGATTAACGTTTTTTAACGAAATGTCTAGTTTCACGTAGTCGACTAGCCTTACGAGGTGGATCTACTCGTTCTGGTCAGCCGTGGGTTTAGAGTCCGCAAATTCTGCAATTCCAACGGTGCCAACTTGGTTGGGTGACCTCTCGCCTTTTAGTCTAATTTTCTAGACAAGGAATCATTGTGAGCCTACTTAGTTAAGTTCAGTACGTGTTTTCCTGATTTTAATTCCTGTTAAAAAAAAAAGGTCCTTATTGATACTGTTTTGAGAATGACGTATCAATCAAAAGTATCTTGGCATGGATCGCCAATTTGTGTGACGGTCTGAATGAAAAGTCACTTTAATTTAATTTTGTCCTGATACAGATTCGTAGACCTGGTCAGATAATTTATTAAATGAAAGGCAAGTCGCAGCCGTAGCGGTCAGACAAGGAATGAATCTAGAGCCGAGGCCCTGCTGCGACAGTCCCACGATGAAAGCTTACACTCTACTGCCCGTATTATATAGAAAGGGAGGGGATGATATCTATCTACTCTTCACCTGCGAAACTGCTCTCTTTTAGAAGAATGCGCTTACAAAGCTAAAACATTTTGACCTAATCTTTCTAGCTTCACATACCAACGGACTCTAGCAAATGAGGGTACGTGACTCAAAACTTAAGAAAAAAACTTTACCTAATTTATACACGGCCCCTTGTAAAAATACCTAGAGTATGTATTTTGAAAATTTATTTGCGTTCTCGGTAAATAAATATCTCAACATGTGCACATATTTGAGATTCTTTTCACTTTATGCCGAGAAGGAAATCTTATATGTATGTAAAAAAGCAACCTCGGGCAAGAAGTGAAGTATTAGTCCAAGACGACAGTAGTATGCGCACTCAAACGTAGGTCGACTCTATACGATTCTTTTCTGTCAAATAAATGTCCTATTAGGGTGAAAAATCCACACAAAGAATAAAAAAAACACTTTAGGAAAACACGATAATAATACACAGTAATCTTTCTTAAATGCGTGGTTTGGAAGTGTGTCGGCAGACATGAACAAAAGTTGTTTGTAAATTCTTAATACAAAATAAAACATTCAAATAGCTATCAATTATTTAGGTTTATTTGTTTCCAAAGTTATAAAAACATGATTTTCTGAAGATTCTTGAAAAAATTCAACAAGATTTTTTTTAAATTCAGATGTGTCAAATCAAAATTTCAAGAAAAATCCCAATCTTCAAGCAAATAGTTGTGGTTTCAAGCAAAAAACTGAATTCTCAACAAAAAATTTATATAAATTGTAGATATTTTAATTTAAACAGATTTTCATTTTTAATCAAACACAGTTGAAATCATCCAAAAAAGAATAATTTTCAACCAGTTGTATTATTAACAGAAAAAAGATTAAGTATTTTCCAAAAGAGACGAATTTTCTGCAAAACAAATGAATTTTCTAACCCGAAAATATTAATTTACAGCCAAATGCATGAATTTTATACCAAAAAGAAGAATTTTTAACTAAAATGATCAATTTTAAACAAAACAAAAATATATTTCTTAACAAAGTAGTTCAATTTTTATTCAAGAAGTTGAATTTTCAAGCAAAAATTATGAACTGTCAACGAAATGTAATAGTTTATATGCCAATCCAAAGTACTTTTATTTTAAATCAAAAACAGATCAATTCTTTAAAAAAAGGATTTTTAACAAAATAGTTGGTTTCGCAACAATAAAAGAATTCTCAACTGAGAAAATTATTTTTGTGCCAAAAATAGGAATTTTCAACAAAATAGTTACATC
This sequence comes from Belonocnema kinseyi, assembly GCF_010883055.1. NCBI lineage: Eukaryota > Metazoa > Arthropoda > Insecta > Hymenoptera > Cynipidae > Belonocnema > Belonocnema kinseyi. Next base: position 90,917,120 of record NC_046660.1, on the reverse strand, counting down.
ATGAACCAAACAGATCATTTTTAACCGAATAGTTGAATTACAGATCTAAATTACTTTTATTTTAAACTAAACAGTTGCAATTTTAATAAAAAAGATGAAATTTATACTAAAAGAGATGAATTTTCAAACCAAACAGACAATTTATGAAGAAAATGGTTTCTTGAGAAAATTTATAAAGATGTTTGAAAATTTTAGATTGAAAAAAAATATCTAGAAAATTCTGAAAAATGTTGGAAAAAAAGAAAATTTGACACAATTTTGGAAACGCTTATAAATTTTATGTTCTAAAGCTTTAAAAGTCTTGATTTTTTATCAAATATGAAATTAAAAAATATATTTTAAGATTAATTTTTCAAAATACATAATCAATTAAATGTTTTCCTGGAATCTTAAGAAAAGATGTTATTATATTAAAACCGATCAAAATACTCAAAAAGGTTAAACAATTTTATTGAAAATCTTCAAAAAGCTACATTTGGTTTCAGGTTTTTTCCTATCACCTCAAATTTTAAATTATCTTGAATTTTTTCAAAACTTCTAAAAAATCGATATATCTTCTGAAATATATTAAAGTTTTTCTAAAACTTTTGCAAATCATACAAAAATTAAAAAATTGTCTTTAAATATTCCAGATTCTTTCTTGACATATTTTGAAATCTTTAAAACATAAAAGTAATCTTTTAAATTAAAACCTAAGTGATTCTCCACAAATCTTATTGCCGCTACCGGTAATTTTTGTTGTTTTCGTACTGACAACAAAAGATTCATATATTAAGATTTTCTAAGTTGAAAAGAAAAAAAAACTGGAAAAGTAGTTCGCTATTTGACCAATCACTCTTTTGTGACTAGTCGCTCGCACTTTTTTTTATCTAAGGGTAAGCAGGAAATGTGGTACGAGGTGTGACCAATCACGCTTCTGCGACCAGTCACTGTAAATTCAGTATTTCGGATTTTCACTTAATTGAGCAGGTAAAACCAGTTCTTTCAGATGCAAAACTGGGTGAATCTAATTTTTACTGATATTTTCAGTTAAAACATGATTCAGGTGGAATAACATTTTTTTTTGGTTTTTCCCAAAAGCTAGGATTACCAGATGGGTCGGGTCTAAATCCAGGACACTTACAAAAGCTCTCCAAAAAAAGTCATCGACTTTATTTCGTTTGACCGTTTGACGATACGTAAATTGAATTGTGTGCACAGATGGGGGAAAATGTCTCGCGCACAGTTTTCACTGAAAGACCGTTGCGTTCATCTCTCCATTGGGATTTCATCAAAGAAAAAATGATCTAGCAATTGGCGTTCAAAATCATAAGATTTCTCGATAAAAATCTGGTTCTGTAAACTAGGACGTTTTCATAGTATCAAAAGAAAACCAGGACACCAGGACAGATGCGTTTTGACTAGTTAAAACTAATTTTAACTGATTTCGGGTATAAACGATGATATATATATATATATATATATATATATATACGCGCGCGCGTGTGTGTGTGAACGAATTATCTTTTTTCTTTTATTTACAGACGGTTTTCATAACTTGTTTTTCATTACTAGTTTCTAATTTTTTTCTACAAGATTGATTTATTATTTCCGTTCATTGGGATGCATTTCAGTTTGATCAAAATAATATATTTCAATATTTATTTATTTTCTTTTTTATAAAAAGCTTAAGCTCATTTGCTAATTATCGTAAGTGTATCAACTGTCCACAGCATTTTTCTCTACTCCCCTAATCAGGAAATGAGTTTCTCCCGCTCAATATCCCAGTTACGCCCAGGATATCCCTTATTTATAAGAGTATAGGCTAACGCAAGAAATCAATTTTCCTTGTCAATCATTCTTTGTTTGAAAGAAGCGAAAACCATTTTATCATCGTACAGCTCTTTTAGAGTATTATTGTTGTAGGCAATACAAATATTATACTTATCTCTATTTTTCTTATTAATAATCTTGTTCTTTTTTTACATACTCTTTGTCGGTATGAAACGGTTAAGTACATACATATTAATCATACTCAGAAAATATATGATTGATCACTAAAACTTTTTTCTCATATTTCAAGTGTACAAAATGTATAAATGTACTTTGTTCTTGTTGTAGGTACTTCGAAGACAATGGCGGTGGAAGAATCTACCTTCCCTCGTTTGATAGTACCTGCTTCCCACACGGCACTGTCTGGCGACTTGACAGTTATTATTTTAGACTTCCCATCAACAAATCCTATACAATCACAAGAGGAATTAACCGCAATACCAACGACAATAACAAGTTCTCCCATGGATGGGGATAACGAGGATTATGAATTGACCAAAAATGAGAACACAATTCAGGGTCCTTATGTTCTTAGGTTCGTAAAATTGAATTAAATTAATACTGTTTTTCATTAGTTAATAATCATGAAAGAATATTTGAAATATTTGTTTGCAGAATTTCTTTGTAAAATTTTACTAGCAGCGTCACACTCTAATTGTACACGAATTTTAAAGAAAGCATGAAACTTTGTAGATGTATTTTTCGTGTACCAAAACAAGTTTTAGAATTTGTGCCATACATTTTTTTAATATATATGTTTTTCAAAGAAAACGTTTTTTGAAAATCCCGTATTGTTGATAATAAAACTCAATAATTAACAAAATAGCGGTTGCTTTTCTGGAAATCAACTTTGTTAATATGCCAGATACGGAAAAAGACTCGAGCAAATTATTCGCTTCGACGAGTTCCAAAAAGCTTCTTCTGATTTTTCTATTTTTTGTATCGTTTTTCGAGGACATCCAAAAATATCATTTTTTCAAACAATTTTTGGAGCAAAATATCAAAAAATGAAAGAGAAGCTTCTTTGTAGAAATCTTCGAAGTGCTAAATTATTTTTGGTTAACACAGAGTATTATAAAATAAAAAATAAACTTTTTAAACGAATTTTTCGAAAAAAAACCCTTAATCTGAATCAGAAAGAAAAATTTAATCATCTGAATTGATTTAAAAACATATTGTTTAGAAATTGTTGAAAAATACAACTTTGCTTCAGAATTTGCTCCCTATTTCGATTATTTAATTAAACAAAAAACAAACTCCTTTTTGTTAATTTTAAACTTAACATTGTTGCGTGTATTTTGAAAATAATGAGTAATTTTTGACAGAATAAAAAGAAAAGATCCGCCCGCTTCGCGGGCACATTCTCGTAACGCGCTGTGCGCACGGCTCGCAAGTTTGAGCGCACCTAGGGCGCGTGACTGTAGGTTCTCGCGCTTCGCGCTCGATGATATATTTATCTCGCGCTCCGGGCTCGGTCTTTGTATATTCCTTAAACTTGCGTAAAGATTTTTTAAATCTAAAAGTCAAAACATCGACAACAGTAATTTGGTGATAGTGACTTCTTTTTTGTTAAAGCTCCTTCGGCTTTAACGAATACATTCTCAACACGTATCTCGTGCTTCGCACTAGAATTTTATCTCAACTTGTATATCATTTCCATAAAAGTATAATATTACAATTAATAACATGCTTTGATATTAAAACAGACGTAGTTTCATTGTTTCTTTTAAAAAAATGCGCATTCTTTAAAAAAATTTGTTATTAAACATTTTACTGAAACTTCTGCCGGTTTTGTAAACACTGAATTTACTCCTTTCCAATTTTATTTTTACGATTTAAATTTCAAACCGTAGCATATACGGTCTACACATCAGCCTTACCTTTTTTTAACTTCTAAGTTAAATCCCTACCTCAGTGATCCACAAAACTTTGATTAACGAGGGTTTGGGGGCGGGGGTAGGAGGCGATTAGTTTCAACCAAGAGTCAAAACTGGTTAGTGTTTTATGCTGAGAAGTTCAACCAACCTTCAGCAGCGTTGTGTTAGATGGGATTTTTGGTTCAAAATAACGTACAGCACAAATATTGAGTGATTTGCACAAAAAAAATTTGAAAAAAAGATGTTCAGATTTCTAAGAGTGTTGTCGAGCCAGATTTTTCAATTTTTCAATAT
>NC_046660.1:90902028-90913037 GCF_010883055.1 Belonocnema kinseyi | reverse complement strand
AAATTTGTTATGAACAAATTATATGATGAAAAAATGTTTTCTATGATTTTCCATAATCATACGTTTTTTCTAATTATATTGCAAGAAATTTTATGAACAACTGCAGTAATCAGGCATTTTTCGACAGAAAAATTCGTTTTTTTCTATGTACATTTTTTTTAAATCTTAACTTTATATTTACTGCAAAATTCATAATTTTTTATTAATATTATGATCTTTCAAATAAATTTAATAAACTAATGCATTATTTGGGCATTTGTCGGAAGAAAAATTCGGTTGTTTCAATTAAAAAGACTGAAATCGAAAAAACGAATTTTTCCGTCCACAGATGCCTGAATGATGCATTTGTTTGTTAAATTTTCTTTTAAAAATCATAAAACTTGTCAACTTATCATGAATGTTGCCAAATTTATTATGAAGATCCCAATTAAAAGTCTGACATCGAAACAAACAAAAATGGTTCCGTCGACAGATGCCCCAATAATACATTTGTTTATTAAATTTGTTTTAAAAAAATCATATAATTGACCAAAAAATTATGAATTTTGCTGAAATTGTAATAAAGTTCCCAAATGCAAAGACTGCCATTGAAAAAACTGTATTTTTCTGTCGACAAACGCCCGAATAATGCATTTTTTAATTAAATTTGTTTAAAAATCATGAGATTAATCAAAAAATTATGAATTTAGCTAAAATTATCATAAATTACTGAATTGAAAAAAATTTCCATAGAAAAAAACGAATATTTCTGTCGAAAAATGAATGATTACTGCATTTGTATACATTAAATTTGTTTATAATATAAACAATTATAATCAGAAGAGAAATTTTTTTATAGAATATTGTTTCGATTCCAATTTCTTGCAACATAACTTGAAAAACGTGTATTGATGGAAAATCGTAGACAACATTTTTTGTCAACAAATAATTTGTTGATAACAAATTTTTTTTGTATTATGGTTAATATTGGAATATCTTTAACTAATGCTATTTTATGCTACTTGAGCGATTTCAATCATTATTCTCTTATTAACGAGCACCGGGAACGTCAAATAGAAAAAAGGCCATTCTTTCGTCATATTTGTTTACTTATAAAAAAATTGAAAACCTAATTCAAAAATCAGGCTGGACAACTCTCTTAGAAATCTTATTAGCTTTGTTTACAATTTTTTTGTCGAAATCGGTGCAGCACTCCTTTAGGTACGAAACCAAAAACTTTTTTTTATAATGCTCTTGTAAGGCATTAAAAAAGAAACATTTTTCTTCTCGAGACTTTTTGCCATATCGTGCGTTATTTTGCTTAAAATGTTGATTTTCGTGTGTTTTTTGAAATTTTGTAAATGCTATAACCCTGGTAAAATTTGGTTTTATAGAAAAAAGTCATAAGGATAAATCGTTTGTCTCTTTGAAGACTATAAATATCCGTACAGAAAAATTTTGAATTTTGAAAAAAATTGGTCTAAAAAATTTATAAACACGCTCACGTTTTGAATTTTTATCAAAAATGGCTGGATAACGAACTTAGCCTTTATTTTAGGACACTGAAATAGTATACCAAAGGCCAATCCGATCTGTCAATTCTTTTGAAATTTATCGTGCAAAGTAATCTACAGACACACAGACAGAAACACACGATGAGAGACAGGCAGAAACATTTGTAAAAACCTGTTTTTCCGATTCAGGGGGTCTCAAAACGTGGACATTTGACAAAAATTGGGGGAGGTCAAATTTTACCCACATTTAATACCTTCTCTTGATGAGAATGTAAAAAGTGAATTATCTTTATTATATTAAAAATTAGTGGATTTTCAAACATAAACTACTCTCTTTAAAAAAATCAGTCCGAAAATATTTCGGCAAGCGACCTCAAGTAATGGTTTCGTAGACGTTGTCGCGCCAAAAAATATCGGACTAAAAGAAAAGATTCCAGCCTAGAGGTATACATAACTAAATTTTCCTTACATTTCATACTTAGTATTTAAAAAAAGCAGATTTTTCCTAAGAGGCCCATAGTCAAAAAGGAAATTATTATTATTAATTTTAAATTAATTAATTAATATTTATATTTATATATGATCAATTTTTATTAACATTTGATAATATTAATTACATTATTAATTATTTTTTCCATATAATCGTAATTTTTCGCCCCTGGCAGTTTTATTTTATAGGGGGAATAAAAAACGTCAGTTTCGTCACTTGAATTTTCTTTTCTAGACGAGGTAAGAGACGAAGTTTTTCTTATTTCAACTGTTGGTTCTCTCGCTTAGCGCTCGATTATGTATTTACCTCGGGTTATGCGCTCGGTCTTTGTATTTATCCCACATTTGTGCACAGACCTATACAAATTAAACGTTAAAGCATCAACAATTGTAATTTCGTGGTTGTAAATTCTCTTTTGGTCAAGCTCCTTCGGCTTTAACGAACACATTCTCATTAGGTATTTCGTGCTTTGTACTCCATATTGTCCATAATGTTAACGTTTTACATTATGTTCAACACTTTTATATCAAATATATATTAGATTTATTGAGATTACTTACCGATATTCAGTTTTCACTTAAAACTTATACAAAAAGTAACTTTTCCTTCTCTTGACTTTTCTTCATATCGTGCTTTGTTTGGCTAAAAATGTTTATTTTCGTTTTTTTTTTTAATTTTGAAAATGCTATAAAACTAGAAATTTTATTTTCATTGGCAAAAGTTATGGAGATAAATTGTTCGTATCTTCGTGTACTACAAATAGACGTACATAGAATTTTCACATATTGAAAAAGTGGTCCCAAAGATTGTGATAATGCTCTAGCTTTTTAAATGTTGTCAAAAAAGGTGGCTAACGACCTCGTCCTTTCTTTTCATACCCTTATAAAATGTGCCAAAGGGCAATCCAATCGGATAATTCCTTCAAATGCTACCGTGTTTAATGTCTACATTGACGACGACAACAACGACGACAGACAGACAAAGATGTAAAAACTATTTTTTGTGACTCAGGGGGCCTCAAAACGTCGACATTTGATGGAATCCGCGAAAGTCATTTTTCACATAAAACTAATGCCTTCTCGTTATGATGAGAATGTGATAAATTCATTATTTTTTGTGCGGTCAAAATTTGAATTTTCGATTTTTTAACAAAATTCAAAAAGTTGTTACGATAATCTTGTAGGGGCATCGAAAAGCAACGTTTTTTTCCTCTTAACTTTTCTTCGTATCGTACGTTGTTTGGCTCAAAATGCTTAATTTCGTTTTTTTTATTTTTTTTACCTTCAAAATGCTATTAAACTGGTAATTTTCTTTTTATCAAAAAAAGTAATTGAGATACATTGTTCGTATTTTCGTGTACTATAAATGGGCTTACATAGAATTTTCAATTATTAAAAAAGAGGTCTCGACATTGTTGAACATGCTCTAACTTTTTACATTTTCGTCAAAAAAAGGTGTCTAACGAACTCTTTCTTTCTTTTCATACCCTTATAAAGTGTGCCAAAGTGCAATCCAATCAGATAATTCCTTCAAATATAAAACCAATACCTTCTCATTATGATGTGAATGTAAAAATGAATCTCTGACGTGATAAGTTTTATTTTGTATCCTAATTCTGCATGCCTAGACCTTCAAGTTAAACCATCCCCGAAAATGATTTGACTAAAAGAAAAGCTTCCAGCATAAGGCATCCCATAAAAGCATCCCCGCGCATTCCTCTTTAACCCTAGTGATATTTGACCAACAATTTGGAATTTAAATAGGAAGCTAATTTTCCTCAAGGTTCTCAAAATTTTTCTACGCTTCTACTAAACTTTAGGGCCGTAGCGTGAATAGTTTTTTTGCGTATTAAGAGATTCACAGATGCTGTCACAAGATTACAAGGGTTTCCTTCGAACTCTGGAAAGTTTGAAAACATTTTGGCGGCCCATCCAACGGAGCCCTAGAATAATCGGTTTTAAGGTAATAACTCAACTTTTTAATTTGTGTCCAGTTCATAAGTTTTGTGAGTTAAATTGAGTTTTCAAGTTGAGCTAAGTTTTGACAATTTAAAAGCACTTTTGCACATCACTACAAAAAGGTTTATCTCTGGTTTCAATTGAAAATTCATTATAAATTTATAATATTTCGAGCTTTGGACAGCAGAGTAAAGTTTTCTTATACCTTTATTATTTATTTTTACTTGTAAGTTACACATTTGCGTAAATTTTAATTTATCACAGTTTTTAATGAAGGGAAAGACCGAATGCAATGTAATTTAAAAAGAAAACTTGTCCAGCCCCTCAAATTGAATTAGGTGCCGATAAGGAGCCGCCCATAAACTACGTTTCCAATTAGATGTAGAGTAAGGGGGTGGGAGGGGGGGCTCGCTTAGAGTTGCGGTTGTAAATTGTTGTTATTTTGTTAAAAATGCAACTATTTTCTTTAAAAATCAAATTTTTTAGTCAGTAATTACGCTACTTGGTTAAAAGTTGAACTACTTTGTTACAAATTAATTTTTTTGTTCTAGATTCATCTCTTTGGTTAAAAATCTCATTTATATTTTTAGAAAATAAATATTCTAGGTTCAAAAATCATCCTTTGAGTTGAACTCTTTTGTTACAAATTCATATTTTTTGAGATTCATCATTTTTATTTAAAATTCATCACTTTCATTGAAAATATAACTATTTTGTTGAAAATACGTTGTTATCTGAGTATTTATGTTTTGACTAACAATGTAACTATTTTATGCTTAAGTAAAAATGTAGATTTTTCATTTAAAATTCATATTTTATGGATCAAGATTAATGTATTTGGTTAAAAATTTATATTATTTTGACGTAAATTAATCTTCTTTGTTGAAAATTCAGCCTTTTTGAGTAAAAATGAAAATTTTTGGTTCTACATTAAGCTGGTTTGGTTGTGGACTTAACGGTTTGTTAGGAATTTAAATGAATAAGTTGAAAATTATATTTTTTGTTTAAAATTAACTATTTGGTTATAAATTAAAGTATGTTTATGAGAATTTAACTTTTTGGTAGAAAATTAATTGTTCAATAAAAAATTACATTTTTAGGTTAAAAATTAAACCGTTCTGTAGATAATTCCTCCCTTCGCCTTTAAAGTATAACAATTTTGTTGAAAATTCATGTTTTGGGCAGAAAATTTGGGTTGAAAAATTATATTTTTTCAGAATTGACCTCTTTGGTTCAAAGTTTAACTTTCTTAATGAAAATTTGATTTTTTTATAAAAGTTAGATCTAAAAATTTCACAGTTATATTGCTACTTAGAAATTTATCCATTTTAAGTTAAAAATTTATGTGTTTTGTTAAAAATTCGTTTTTCGGTTAGAAAACTAATCTTTTTCTCTGAAAATTCACTACATATTTCGGTTTTAAATCTTAAGAATGTAAAGATTTTTATGTTGAAATCAATGAAAAATCACCCTTTTTCTTATGTCTTGATAGAGTTTTTGGTTACGTTGGTTTTCTGGAGAGAAGGGCGGGAACTAGACTAAAATTGGTCGCGTTGTTTATGGACGACCCCTGAATGTTGAGGATAAAAATTATTCTTAAGATGCACTGTAACTTTATTATTAATCATCAATTTTAGTGAGTTATATAATTATTTCAATTTTACAACGTGACATATCTTACTATCATCGAGATAAATATATGGGACCTCACAATTAATAATTATGCGCTTGCGTTTGAAGAAACTCGAAGTTGGAAGGTTTGGAATCAGTTCCGTGGCCAGGATTTCATAAAGGAAGGGGTTCGAAATGTAGAACAGAAAGTACGATACTACCTACAGGGAAAAATCAGGATATTTTGAGACATTTTATAAATTTTATATTTATCATCCTCGCCGGAAAAATGGTTTCAAAATCATGAAAATTCCACATTATTATGAACATCAATTAAACTTTCCGAACATATTTTTAATTATCCATTGATTAAAATCATATTAAATTCATTCAGTTATATATGAAGGGCCAGCCATATTCCACGTAGACAGTTAATGGGGGGGGGGGGGGGGGGGGGGGGGGGGGGGGTTGAGAACTCCATAATTGTTCACGAGGGGTGCCGGGAGTTCTAGACAAAACCCACTTAGAAACATGTTCTTCTGCACCTGCGGATTTCTTTAAAAAAAATACATGAGAAAATAAAAAAGCTACACTACTTTTTTGTACTTCATTCCTTGCATCATTAAGATTTTAATGTCAACAAAAACCGAATTTTCAGCAAATTTACGGATCCGTTTGGCTTCCTTGCTTTTGAATATCACGAATATCCTATTTTCACTTCAAAAAAGCTTTGTTCATGTATCTGATTAATGTCGACAATCTCACTCTATAAATCAATCATCGGTAACAATATTATCTAGGGACCGTATACTTAAATTACATATAAGATTATACGCGGTTTGTAAGACCTTCCCCCTTTGTCACCCCGCCCCCCTCGCCGTCTTACTGTACGTAATTTTAAGTTTCCAGAAATGTTTTGCTAGTTATTGCTAGTAGAATTAGGCAGTGTCGGAGAACTTCATTTTCAAAACTCCCTTATTTTTTCTATAATAATATCAGCATTTTAATATTGTAATACTTTTAACATAAAATCTTTTATAAACGGAATAAATCGGTATTTCAGATAAGAAATTAAAATTTTCAAATGTATTAATCTTTTATTAATTTATTAGTCTTTTCAACTGTAATAGATGACTTTTCAACAAAATACCTGAATTTTAGACAAAATAATTAAATGATTAATCTAATAGTTGAATTTTCAATCTAAAAATATAAATTCCTAATAAAAAGTGTCATAGTTTATATTACCATAAAAAAAATTAAATTTATACACAAAAAAAAATTTAAACCAAAAAGATGAATTTTCAAGAAATAAATATTGTTCGCTCAAGAAAGAAATAAAAGTCTGTCTAAATTGTTGAACTTTTCAGAAAAAAGATTAATTTTCTCTACAAAAATGGAATTTTTAAACAAAAAATATGACTTTCCATTAAAAAAATTAATTTTCCTCGGAATTGATTCATTTTCACCCCACAAAAAATGGAATTTTAAACCGAGAAAATTATTTTTTTTTACCAAATAAGGACAAATTTCAACTCAAAATGATAAATCTTGAAAAAATGGAAAAGTTACATTCTCAGTTAAAAAGATAATTTAGAACAAAAAGAAAAAGCTTTTCCACTAATGAGTTACATTTCAACAAAAGGCATAAACCTTCAATAAAACAATTAACAATTAACAAACTGAATAGAGCAAATCTTTTAAATAAATTAGTTGAATACTCATGCAAAGACGAATCACTTTTAACCAAATAGTGGCATTCCCATAAAAAAATTAATTTTCTGCTAAAACAGATGAATTTCTAAATCGAAAGATAAATTTAAAAAAATGGTTGAATTTTCTGTTGAAAGATATTTTAGTTGACTCTTTGCAATAAAAATATGAATCTAAAAAATATATGTTTCTAGAAAATAAATGTAATTTTTAATCCAAAAAGACGAATTTTTTCAACCGAAAAGGATAAATTTTTAACAAAATAATTAAATTCTCTATCTAATAGTTGCATTTTTATCCAAGAAAGATGAAATTTGTATTAAATCGTATGAATTTGTAATAAAAAACGACATTTTTTTAAAGTTCAACTTTAATCCAGAAAATATTGTAGTTCGTTGTTCAACACCAATATTTAAATTTAATACAAAAATGAAATTTTCTACAAAATAGTTAAATTTTAGACAAAATAGTAAAAATATTAACCAAAAAGTATGACTTTTTAACATGATAGTTGAATTTCTCAACCAAGCAGTTGTTTTTTCACCGAACACAGGTCTAATTTCTGTATTTTTGTCCAAAAAAAAAAAAAAATTCTTCTAAAACATGTGAATTTTTAAATGGAAAAGACAAATTTTCAAAAAAGAGTTGAATTTTCATCCAAAAAGTTTTCAACTAACTTTTCAACACGAAAATACGAATTTTAAACAAAAAGTAAATTTTCTAGGAAATAGTTGAATTTTTCATTAAACAGTTGCATATTTATCCAAGAAAGATGCCATATTTCCACTGAAAAAGATGAACTTTTAAATCAAGAAGATACATTTTCAGAAAGAATAGTTTTCATCCCAAAATGATTTCAGTTGACTTATCAGTAAAAAATATAAATTTTAAACAAAAGGTTAATTTTCTACGAAAAGAGTTACATTTTTAAACCAAAAAGACGAATTTTCAACGAAACAGTTGAAATTGCAGCCAAAAACGATGCCTTTTAAGAAAATTATTGTTAAATTTTCAATAAAATGGAGGGGCTAGTCACTGAGAAATCTCAGATTGCTAAGCTGGAAATCTTAGGAGAACTCTTTGAGTCTGATTTCTCCTCGAGCGTCCCGTTCTTGAGAAGTGTCGGGAATCTGGACAATCTCAGCAATCTCAAAAATCTCAAAGAAATCTGAGCACTCTATGCGATCCAGATTTCTCAGTGATTAGCCCCTTGAATAAAATAATAAAACTGATGACTAAAAAGATAATCTTTAGAGGAAAATTTATGCGAATTTGTAGAAATTATGTACATGAGTGAATCCCCCCTCCAGTAACAAATCGTAACAAAATTTCTCGACACCCTCCCACCCTTGAGCTGTCACGTAATTTAACTACTGTCCTTAAGTCAAACACATGTAACACCTACACTCATATTTTAATTTATACAACTCAATTACATCCATCGGTTTATAGGCTTGCCACAAGTCATTTAATACTTTGTTATAATTCTGCTATCCCAATTCAATATTAATCCTATTCAATCTCACACAATGATGCTAGCACATTGGCTCTGGCACTTATTACTTTTTATTTATTGTATTATTATTCAAACTTTTTCTCGGTGAATTATCTTATTATTTATTATTATATTGTATGGTTGCTTATTATTATTATTATTATTATTATTGTTAAAATCTCTGATTTAGGGTAGAGTGGGGTTTAATGTGCCACGGGGGGAAAGTTCTACATACTATACTATGTGTATTTTTAATGGCATATATGTATTGATGCAAGAACCAAGGAAATACCTAATTTAGTTTAGACTTGGGACGATGGAAATTATTCGATCGGCGTGGAACATAGTAAATAAGCAGAATTCTGTAAAAATTCATATTTTTCTTTTCAACCTGTGTCTGCCATTAAAAAAAACATGCAGCACGAGTAAAAATGCTTCTACTTGAGTTCGAGTTGTTTATGTCTTGAGTTCGTCCCCAAGACATCGATGTCTGGCTGCGGCTCAAACCCGAGTCGAGACATAAGCCTTTGTCTTACTTTTATGGCCACGACAGGTAAAACGGCGTTTAATTGTCTCAAGCCAAGCCTTGTCTTGGCTAAAACGACGTTTACTTGTCTCAAGTATACCTGCCTTAATACGAACCTTTTTCCTTTAGAAGGATCTCCTACACTGTTAGAAACACGTAAAAACAAACAACATTTTCGGTCTCATCGTCAATCAAGTATAGTACAAATGAAAATCCGTAAATAAGTTGATTGAATATATATATATTGTATAAATTATACAATATTGTTTAATCGTTAACAAAGATTAGCTTTTATGACTATCAGAATGACCCTTTTTTTAGGAAAGGTATGCACTCGAAGTTATAAACCGCTGGAGTCATAAAAATTTGACTCAAGAGATAAATTTATGTCTTTAAGACATAGAAACTTGTCTCGAAAGCATAAATTGAAGTCTGGCTCCGTCTCAAAACTAAAACATGCTCAAGTCGACCTTCTCGACTTCAGCGTGTCTTGATTGGGGGCCATTTAAGTCGAACTCAAGTCGAAGCATTTTTACTCGGGAGGACGTTAATTTTCCGTCGTTGACCGTTAAATTACGTACAGATCGTAAGTCAACACACTAACTACTAACACTAACACACAAAAACTAGAAAAAAAAGGTTAAAATCCATATAACGTACAAAACAACAACAAAATGCGCACAAAATGGCCTGCAAATAATTCTGCGGCGTTCGTCCGTGCGGACTTACTCTCTCGCGATAGAAAGCACACGTCGTCGAAATTTACATCGACTTTCGTATACTTAAAGCCCCAAGTAAATTTATCACCTTACGTAAACTTACTATGTCCCACGCCGATCGAATAATTTGCATAATCGGACGTAGTAATTTTACAATTGACTGCAAATAGAACAACCTTCATTTTATTTTCACATTGTCACCTGAAGTGAAATCACATTAGATTGCAAATAAGTACTGGCTTTCTAGAGAGAAGAGAATGTGTGAATTGTGCAGGAAGGGGGATGCAAAAGTTGAGCACTGTTTGGAGGAATGTGAAGAGGTGAAAAGGAGTGGGATAAGCATTAAGGTATCGATGCATGAAAGGGAGGTCAAACGGGCAGCTGAATGGGTGAAGGGGGTGTTGGGTGATATGGTGAAGAAGAGAAGGAAGGAGAAAGAGGAATGCAGAAGGAAAGATTGTAAATAGGCGAGGAAGTAGGTGTAAGAAAACTGTAAATATTGTAAATAGTAGTTAAGGATGAGGTGTTAGCCTCGAAGGCAGAGGCTAGCAATGCGAAGCATAGCCAGAAAAGAGCGACATGCGTGCGAGGCGAGGCGAGGCGCAGCTCGGAAGGTTAGGCTTTAGAAGCAAGCAGATTAGTTATAAGATGTGGATGAATGTTAATGTTTAAAATATAGTTGTAAGAAAATTCTGTAAAAAAATGGACGTGTAAGCAAGTCGATTTTTTAAGGTCAGTAGGCCGAACAATAAACGTTTATCTATCTGTAGTAACGCAAATTAATAAGGCTATATATTGTAATTTGAAAATAAATTGCACGTATACTATATTTTTAGTAATAATATAGGTATCTCATAAATAAATGAAATATCAAAATTTTCATAAAATATGGAATAATTCTACGTGAACAAAGGAGTTATGGGCGGGGAGTAAAAATCCTTGTTTATCTACATCCACGTGTTATATGGACGGCCTCTAAAGCGCGCTCTTTCATTTCAGACATT
>NC_046660.1:90900838-90901928 GCF_010883055.1 Belonocnema kinseyi | reverse complement strand
TAAATATTTGTCTTAAGGACAACCGCAGGATTTCGCCGGGAGCGGGTGCTAACCTGGGAAATTGCACCCGCTCCCAGCGAAATCGCGGTAAAATTTCAGCCACAACTACGTCTTACGACCGTGAGATAGGTGGTTACAGTCTGCAACGGAATCAATACGACGATCCACTAAAAGCCTCGTGCACCCTAAGAACACGGAGCGACCCAAGGACTACCGCCTTCTGCATTTTTCCCGCAAGTGTTTTAGCATATTGTTGACACGCAGGGATGCTTTTTAGGCCATTAGCAAATGAAAGCTTGGCACCTCCAAGAGCGCCGATTATAAGGACGATTAGTTTGACAGAATATTCCGGGTACAATCGTTGCAACTCCCTTATAAGGTCTCGATACCTCTCTTTCTTTTCATTCTCCTTGGTTATGATGTTTTTGTCAGCTGGTGCCGAAAATTCGATAACGAACATGGTTCGCTTCACAAAGTCAAGAAGAACCATGTCAGGCCTCGAGTGAGCAACAGAAACAGTTGTCGAGAATATAAAGTTCCAGTATAAGCGGCACTTCCCATTTTCGACAATTGACTCGATTTCCCTAGGAGCATTTAGATAAGCGATATTAAGGTTAATGCCGTAAGAGTGACAGAGATGGTAATAAAGCACTCTTAGTGCCGCATTGTGCCTTTGAATGTAGGTCGTTCCCGCGTGAGTTGAACAACTAGATAGTATGTGAGTTAAATGCTCGGGGTGTGCATGGCACGCCCTGTAGCTATCATCGGGAATGTCTTGGCTCAAAATGTGGCGACGATATGTTAAGGTGGAAATGACACTGTCTTGGAATGCAAAAATGAAACCCTTCTTACCAGACTTCCATCTAGGCGATTTAAGGAAAGTAAACGTTAGCTCACAAGACATTGATTGATCCTTCACATTTCTGTGGAAGATACCGTGCATCCTCTTATCGAGGAACTGTTCAAGAAAGTTTTTCTCTTGTGCTTCCTTAATCCGGGCTTTCAGGAGTGAGTACTCGAGATAGATAAGATTTGATGCATTTTTCTCACCCCTAATACTGAAGTCAAGTCCGAGTGTTTCAGCAGCCTC
>NC_046660.1:90894632-90900738 GCF_010883055.1 Belonocnema kinseyi | reverse complement strand
TTATTCTGGGTACAGCACATAGAGGTGCAAATGGAAGAGACCCTCTTCTTAAAATGGTCAGGAATGACGAAGAAGTGGGCAAAGGAGCGTTTCTGTACAAAGTAGCGGAGGAGGCTGCTGAAACCGTATAAATGCGGGTGATTAAGTAAGTATGCCTCTTCCATCGTCAATTGGGGCGATGGTCTAACACCCACCCCCTTGGCTACGCCACTGCTTGGAATCAAAGCAAAGTAGTGGAAATAATTTGATTGCAACAATTAAATATGATTATACGTATATTGGAAATGGAAATGCAATTAAGCATTGTTGTCTTTGTTTCTAGTGTTCTGAGACTGGATGAATTTACATCAGAGCTGGTTGGCCAAGTTCCTGTTGAAACTCATTCGCCCATAGGTGGCAATATCTCCCTGACCATTCCCTGTGGCTTCTTCTCACGAGGGGGAACCTACTCTATACGTCTTCAATCAAAGTCTGCATCCCCGCCCCCAAAATTTACCAACATTGCGAATCTTCACCAAGTTCAGGTAAATGAATTCCCTTAATCTCTCCCCAAATGAACACTTACGGTTGCTTGAATCCATTGCACTATCTTCTCTCCAAGGAACCAATCAAGATTCTCAAACTTAATTGAAGGACTCCTAATAATTGCTTTAGCAATTTTTTTCTACATTTTATGAGGCAAATGATAATTTAGTAAAGATCATAAAATACTAAGCAAATCTTTTTGTTATTCTTTTGTTTTTAAGCGTTTTAATTACTAAAAAACTGATGAGAATAATTTCTAAAGAAGTCTTTATTTCAAAACTGTAACTGGTTTCTGGTAAAAGAGAAAAGATTCGTTAACGAAAGTTCTTTTCAGAGTGAATTTAAATGGAGAAACAAGTTATTTGTCTTATCATTTTTCTTCAGATTTTTTGGATTCTAGTTAAATCAACGTAAAATTTTATGAACTCATGTACTATGATTCAATTGTCCTGACTGGTGAAAGGAACTTCTGCTTTTAAGAGAATATACTTCTGTGAAATGCTGCGAAATCTAATAATGTGCGACGACTCGCAATTTTTTAAAATATGGTTGAGTGCGTCTGGAATGGAAAATCTCCGTCTAGAAATGCATTTAAATAAATATTCGATTAGAATGTAACATTTATCTTTCTTTTTGCATATAATGAAAATAATAAGTAATTTAATAAATGCACTACGCAAATAGTTTTTATATGAATACTACCTTTAATTATTTAAAAAATACTCTTTGTGAAAAAATATGTTGTTTTTTAATGAAATTAAGCAACACGTATTTTTTCGATTTAAGAAAAAAGTTTTCTATGAAATTATACGGGTTTTATACGGTCCAAACCATTTTTCTGGTCACGAGAATATTTATTTTGAAAAATTGAATTTTAATATTAAAAAAAAAACATACTAATTTTACAGAATGTCAATAAAAAAGTTTACTTGTTTTAACTTCTACAACTAATACCTATCATAATAAATGATCGTTCGCCAAAAAAATATTTAAAAATTCCCTTTTTAGACAAAAATGCTCATGGCCACGAAAATGATTTTGCCTGCATAAAGCTTACATAACATTTTCTTTATGTAAACACGGATCAAAGAAAATATATTCTTTCAAATAAAAAAGTAGGATTTTGTATTAAATTTATGGAAATTTAAAAAAATGATTGAATTCTAACAAATGATGGCTTTTTTGTTCACAGAAAACATTCTCTGCAACTCTGTTTACAATTTCTTTGTTGAAAAATTTAATTTTTGCACATTCTTGTGAACGATGCAAGATAACATAAAATATTGAGTGGTATTATTTGTGGATCATCTCAAAATGAGCTTCCTGGCTGAATATTGAAAACGTAGAAAGTTGATTTTCTAGAGAGATCTATTTATTTATTTTATCTAGTATTGTTTTTAAGTTGCTGCTCATATGAAAAATACATTCTGTACATCTTATGTGGGCCAAGTTATTTTTGTAAGCACGACCATTTTCTTTTTTGAAAAATTGAATTTTGATTTTCTTTTTAAACTCAATCTTTTATTTTATTTTTTAAAATTGAAGGTGAAATAACATATTTGGCACCAAGATCTGCGACTTAATTTTAATTTTTTTATTTTAATTTTAATTTCTTTGTGTTAGTCGCTTCTCACTAATTTGTCTGAAATGGTTAAATTATATCAATTATGACTGATTTTTTTCAGGGGAGGGAAAACATTCCCTGCAATTCTACTCTTTCTATTTTAGAAAATAAAGTCGATAATCTTTAAACTAATTATTTCCTGGTGTGTTGTATTTTGCATTACCTTAAAATTGTATTAATAATAAAAAAAAAACAGTTTCAATTTCTAATTATGGCATTTTTTCAGATGAGGTCGACATTAGATGTAAGATGGCCAGTTCCCTCTCTATCCATAGAATCACAACATTTACAAACTTATCCGGGCCAGCCAGTTTTAGCAGCTTTGGAATACACAGGAGTTTCTTGTCAACCTTCCCCGGGGGTTCCAATTACAACTTATTCATTGCAGCTTATTTTTTGTGGCGTCAGTGTTCTGTCTTGTGATCCAAGAAACAAGACTCTAGTACAGGTAATCACGCTTGCCTCAAATTCCCACAATATTACATTACTCTAAATAATGAATAAGTGTAGAAATCAGAGTTCCATTCAGAAATGCAAAGAACAAAAGGAGAAAAGAAAGATTAAAACACCTATTCTCATTAGAAATACTGCCTACGATAACAATTACAGATTTTTAAATTTTAAATGAACTTCAATTTAATTTAAAAAAAGAAGCTGGAAAAGGCCTACACTATATTATAATTATTTATTCTGAATATATTATTTCCACTATTACACAAAGAATATTACCTGATAAAAAATATCCATTCTGTACCTTAAATTTAGTTTGCTAAATTGTAAGATAATATGAAGATACGCGAGGAAGTCCAAAATTAAAATTATTCTGTTTCAAAAGTTCTACCCAAAATTTCTGTTTTATTTTTCATTAGTTTAAATTAAAAATGTTTGAAAAAGCGGACGTTAGGAGAAATTTAGAATGAAATTATTATGTGTTGTCTGAGTTCCTGATTTATTTAGGCATTTAGAAGCATTGTGATAACTCATTCTAAACGCCTAACGCATTTTAGACAATTAAAAGACTGCAACCACAGAGCAATAAAAAGAAATTAAATGACAATCTAAAATTTTAATTTATTTTAAATCTATATAATTATTATCCGTCATATATCTATAAAGTTATTTAATTGAGGATCAGGTTTTTACAGTTTTTCAAGGTTAAAATTTTTATTTTCGCAAGTTTTTCCACTTCTATTCCAAATAATATCTTCAATACTTTAAAAAAATTGAAATTAAAGTAAAAGAATATGTAAAAATTACAAAAAATTATATAATTAAAATTAAATGATAGTATATGAATTCTTCTTGGATTCCTCTATAATCTGAGATAAATGATGAATTACAATAATCATAAAATATGACCAACAATATGAAAAATGCACAAAATACGTTATTTTTCATCAATTTACCACAACAGTCGTATTTTTCTTTCAAATCTGCAGAATTTTCATGTATTTTATTTTTTTCTAAAATTAAACACCTAATATATATTGAGTGCTCTCTACACAATTATTATCTTTGAAAATAGTTCCGCTGTATTGATCAGTGTTATGGAAAAAATATATTTACTGTATTTCTTATGCTTAGATTATTGTGGTTTATAAATCATCTTAAATTCAAAATGAATATAGAATCCAATATTTAAAGTCAATGACATACCTTTCCTAATTTACGAGATATTATCCATTAAAACATGTTTTTTTAAATTTAGATTAGAACTTGCTTTATTTTTACGCTAATCCTTTTTATGATTCAAGAAAAAATAGCAAGATGAACAGTATAGTTTTAAGATTTGATATTTAATGAGTGGCCCTAATGTATACATTTATAATAATTATTCCAAGCAGTGCCCTCATATTGTTTCAAATTTATTTTTCTGTAATTGTGAAATTGGTTTTAAAAACTGTAATTTTTCAACTAAATTATAAATTTATCTTTTTAATGAGAAACCCCCACTTTCAATTAGAAAGAAAAATTTAATTATCTTAACTATTTTGAAAAATGCCAGATTTAAAAAATATCCTCCATTAAATGAAAATTAAATAAAATGTTTGGCAGCCACCATGGTACATTTTGTATACACCAAAGAATAGACATATCAAGTTTTATGATTTTTAAACAATGTAAGCTAAAGTTGGACAGTGTTCTTTATACTTCTGCTAAGTAGGATAATTTCTAATAGATTTTCATTAATTTGTCTTTTTTTAAACTTTATCTGTTTTAAATTCGTTATAATAAAAAATTATGGGCCCCTTATTGTTATTAGCTATCTTCGAGGTAAATTACCGTCCAGGAGTATGAAGACATTAAAAAACGACATATTGAAAACTTGCATTAAGTTCTCGCAGCATGTCTCTGGATTAAAATTAGATAGAATCATTTCTAAAAAAGCCTTTAAAAAAGTATTCAATTTTAACTCAAATAAGTCGTATTTGTTAGATTTCTAATACATAGATACTGAGTTAGTAAAGGGAAAACCCGGGATTATTTCTGATTGCTGCCAATTTCCAAGGTTCAAATTTAACTCCTGGAAAAATCTAGGGAAAGAATGGTAAAAAATGTTAAACCCACGAAAAATGAAGCTTAAAATCTTCTCTCAAAAATTTGCCATAGAAGCTGTAATAGTACATTGCTAACCGAGTTGGAAATCGGCTAGTCCACCACTTAGTTAACATATTATTTTCTTTACATTCCGTGAAGAGGAATGCGATTTCGGGTCCTAGAGGGAAACAGCAAAAGTGGTCGGTTCCACGATTTATTTATGCAACAACGAAAATATAAGCTTAAAGGTACTTTCTGGTTCGCATCCACGCCCTTAACTCACTCCTTGGGGGGTCTATTGTTCCACCTGAGTCAAGTGCTGGCATTGAAAGTAAAAGTCTAACATTTCTAAACTGTTTCGTCAATAATGTGGAAAAAGTAAGTTTATCATACGGACACATCATCATTCATAGAATCGGTCACTTTTACTGTTTCGCGCCAGGGTCCCAAAATCAAATTTCGATCAAGGGTATCAAAGAAAAATGTTTATTAGTTCTCGAATTACCATATAAAATTAAGAGGCGTGCGAAATACAAAAATTGTCATCTTGTGCACGCCTCTGCAATTTTTTATGATAATACGATTAACAGTATACATTTTTAAAGTTGACGAAATTGGCGAAAATCTAAAATTAACTCATTTGTCTCAGAATTTAATAACCTTCAAACTCATTTTTAGAAATTATTTTACCTTTTTTTAGATATTGAACGTAAAATGAATCCATGTTGTTAATCGATAATTTTTTAAATGCCCTGATACTCCTGGGGGTAATGTACTTGAGTTTAATATTCTTGTGAATGTTATATGGAAATACTATTTTTTAAAGTGGGATTATTTTTCATTTCCCTTACATTATTAATTAAAAACATAGAGTCATTTTATTTATTTTTTGAGTTAATCTAGGGTTTTAGAACGTGACCCTTACCTAATTTTATTAGGCTGTTAACGTTCATATCATGAATCAAGCTTGGATGATGGTTTACAGATGCTCTATACGGAAGAGGTAAAAGGGTTTCCTACACAGAGGGTCGTTGAGCTGCGATGCGAATTTTTCGGTTTGGCCGGACATTACGCTTTGAGGCTGAAACCCTCGGAAGCTAATCCCAATGCTCCAACTACCAGTGCCTACATTAAGGTGAGTTTCCTCGTCTTTTTCGTTTACGTGCGGAATACTCAACTTATTCAGAATTTACTTAGATTACACATTTTACCTCTCTTCAAACTCTACTATTCTAATTTTAAATAAAAGCAGGAAAATAAAACTGAATCAGATTTCACAGTTTATATTTTGCCCATTTTTATTTACCTCAATTATTTTTTAAACGACGCTAGAGGGCCAACAAAGGTACTTACAAAATCATACAAAGTAGGCGATATTCGCCTAAAAATGTGGGTTTGTTAGTCACTTCCGCTACTTAT
>NC_046660.1:90849294-90894622 GCF_010883055.1 Belonocnema kinseyi | reverse complement strand
ACTTCACCACGCCTACTTTCCTTCCCTTATTTCCCCTTTTTCACCCAACCCACTTACTCTACCCCTCCCCTCCCCCTAGGGTACAGAGTAAAGTTGTCCAGGGTAGGGATAAATTCATCTAAATTACAATGTGAGATACCATATTGAATTCAATAAGAAAGGCTTAAAATGCCAAGTCGAAATATATTACATTTTCAAAAAACAGTTGAATTTTCAACCAAAAAAGATTTATTTTCTACCAAAAGACATTTTGACTTTTATAAGCTCGAAAGATCATGATGTTGGGCGAAGCTGTACTCCTTTCCAAAGTTTCTATGATGGCTGGATGTCACCCCTGTGACTGGTTACTGAAAGAATGTTGATCAAACTCCAACCCTTTTCCAAGGTCTCATGGGGGACGTGAAGGCACCCCTGTGACTGGTCACAGAAATAATTTTTGTCAAATCCTTACCCCTCTTTAACGTCTCGGAGGGGGGGGGGGGGGGGGGGGGGGGGGGCGTGAAGGCGTCTTTATGGCTGACCACAGAAATAATATTTTCAAACCGACCTTTCCCACGTTTTGTGGGGGGCTGAATATCACCCCTGTGACTGCTCGCAGACATAATGTTTTCAAACCCCTAACCCTTTCCAGCGTCTGGTGGGGTGGAGGCACCCCTGAAATATCTTTGTGATTTTAGCCTTGAAATTTAAATTTGCGGGTATTTTCCCTATTATATTCATAATCAGCGTCTCAGAATACGTAGGTATAGTGACTTTTAAATTTATCGAAGGTACTCTCTTCTCGGAACTTCATTCCTAAATTAAAACTTGAAAAAAATATATATATACCTTGTAGCACTTATGATTATGGTGTGAATTAACCTCTTTGATCTCTGAACCTTTTACGGGAAATTCCGTAACATTAGCCCCAACTAAGTAACTGGCTAATTTTACGGAAAATTCCGTAAGCTTAGTTTCTGCCTTAAAAAAGGATAAGAACTTTAACTAGTCCAATCCTCAAGTCAAAAGGACAAATTTTCAGCAAAGCAGTTGAATTTTGGTACAAAAAATTATTTTTTTATTAAATGAGTTAAGTTGGCAACAAAACGATTCATCTATCAACAAAATAGTATAATTTGTAACCACATAGTTGAATTTTGGATCTACAAAGATGAATTTTAAACCAAATAATTAAATTTGCAGCAAAAACAAAATTAATTATCAACCAAACAGTTGCATTTATAACCAAATATTTGAACTTTGGTGGAATTTTAAATTAAATAGTTGAATTTTAAGACAAAAATGTTCAATTTTAACAAAAAACAGTGAAGTTTCAACTAAAAAGTTGAATTTTCAATGCATGGAGTCCAATGTTCAATAAAATAGTTAGGTGCTCAAAAAGAATGAAATTTTAAACAAAATAGTTGAAATTTAATCTAAAATGGTTGATCTAGAAAAATTAATTTTTAATAAAAAAGTTCAACATTCCACCAAGTAGCTTACTTCCAATCAAAAAAGATTAATTCTTAATGAAAAACATAATAGTTGATATTTCAACCACGAAAAGGTTTTAATTTTGAATAAAAAACTTTTGAATTAAACCAAAAATGCATTTTCAACAAAACTTGTAATAGATTATATTTCAGTCAAGAAAGATTTTAATTTTGAATCAAAAACATTTAAATTTAACCAAAAAAAGACTAATTTTTAACAATATTTTTTAATCTGTAAACAAAAGAAATTAATTTTTAACCAAGCAATTACATTTTTAATTGAAAAATATATAATTTCTACCAACAGAGATCAATTTTTAAGCCAAAAAGGCGAATTTCCTACAAAACAGTTGTATGTTCACGAAAGAGATAGATTTTCAACTATGGACTCTTAAGTAAGGAGGGTAAAAATGAATAGCATTGTTTTTTTTTAAGCATTTCAACTTACAACCAAGTAATGGAATTTCCACTTAAGAAGAATATTTTTCTTCCAAAAAAATACGAATTTATACCGAAATACATCAGTTTTAAACGAAATTGTTGAATTTTCATTTAAAAGCCATCAATTTTCAACCAATAATGAAATAGTTCAATTTCCAACAAAGAAGACTGAATTTTCAACAAAATAATAAACTTTTCAATCAATAAAATAAATATTTAACAAGGTAATTCAACTTTTAATCCATTTGTTGAATATTCATATAAAAATAAAATAGTTAAATTTTCAGTTCAAGAAAATAATTTGAAACAGAATAATTAAACCTACAATCAAATGGTACAATTTTGACTAAAAGTGTTAAATTATAGACCAAAAATTATAATAGTAGAGTTTTAAATTAAAAGCAGTTAACTTCCAACGTCAAATAGTTGGTTCTATTATAAAAAAGTGGGTAATAGGATAAAGAGGGTAAAGTCTGTATTTAGATGCGTTACTTGTAAAATAAAATCACTCATTTCCATTTTTTCAAATTTAATTCGTAAACTGAAGATTAAAAGGCTAAATTGTTTATTTGTAAATAAGTTTGTGTAACTATTATTAATTAGCTTGCTGTACCAATTTTGAGATATCTTCTCTTCCTTAAGTAAGGCATGTACGTAAAAGTCAGACGAGATTTTCTTGAAATGAAGAGCTTTTCTGTCGCCTCTCTCTTATACATATATTGTTTTATTGCATTTCTGATTGCCTAGCCGCAAACACAGTAATCTTCAGAATGAAAATAAATCTTCTGTTTAAATTAAACATTTCTAATTGCTGTATGAATAAAACACAGAATATATTTTTTTCAGAAAAATAAGGAAATAAAGAGTATCGTTTATCTTGGAAATCTTGTGACATATTTTCAGATTCAATTTAAACGATTTTGGCGAAAAAAATTGGTAAAAGTTTATCTTTTGAGCTTTTGAATTAGAAAAGTTTTGATCTCAAAGATACAAAGAAAAACTTTTCAAGGATGAAAATAAAAGTAAAAAAGGGAGGAAAGAAAGAAATCTTTGAAGACTTATCTTCTATCTGCGTTCTGTTAATCGACGCTTAGTTTGGCAAGCTTAAGACCTAGTTTCTAGTGCTTCACACGATTTCAAGTTATCAACACTTGAAAATCAATTCAACAAAATTCTTTCAAGTAGATAAGTTTATTAAAATTCAAGAAAGTGAATCGGTCGTTTGTTAAAATACAATTGTGATTATCTGCATTTCCATTTAAGAAATTAATAAGGATTCCAAATGAAGCTTATCGTGGTATAAAACTTTAATAAAGTCATTATAGAGAGTTGAAGAAATAGTTTTAAGATCATTAATCAGAGCCATAATTATCATTTGTTTTAACAAACGAAGTCTTAAGAAAGTTATTCAAATTTATTTTAATAAGCAGCAAATATAATTCTTGCCATTGTATTATTTTAGTAGCAAGAAAATTAAAACGAACAGCAAAGGAATATTATTTAATCGAATTACTTTGCTCTTTTTGAGAAATAATGATCAATAAAATTCTTCAAAGAGGTGAATGGATTTTCAGCATTCCAACTTCAGCTTCGTCAAGGGAACAAAGGGTTTCATTCTAGAGGAGTAAAAACTAGGTTTTATTTTGGAATGTGATTTTAAAATTTAGTAAATAGCCTGATGTACGCAAAAATAATTAATTTGACTTTTTAAAATATTTAAATTTGTGCCATAATAAAGTATGCTAAATAAATTATTATAAAAATATAAATAATACAAATAGTAAAATATACCCAAATCATCAAATATAATTCAGTGAGGTCGAGGTACCAATAAAAGAAATCTTTCATCTTTCTTGTAAATAAAAACAGTGTAGGAAATTTGACAAATAATCCACTTCAGGAAAACATCAATCAGATTTATGTACACAATATGTAGTTGAGAAAACGTAGAGTATTTTATGTTAAAAAAGAAGATGAAATTGGAAGAGAGATGAAAATAACTTCGAAAATTGAAAAATTTCTTTCTTGTTTTAATTAAAAAATTTTCAATATAATTATACTAATAAAGGATTATTGATTTACGTGAAATAATCTAGTATTTAATTAAAGTAACCAAGTTTTTATTTACATTTTTTTATAAAGATGTAATAGTTCCAAATAACTATCGGATATCAATAATAGTTTTGTATTGAAGAAAAAGAAACAAATAATGCTTAAAAATGTTCTGGAAAACTTTGAAAATTTTTATTTGAACTCTCTTAAAACAGATACACTCTCCACTTGAGAATTTAGTAGGATTCGCTCAAGCGGATTTATAAAAGAGGATTTTCTCTCTGTCTAAAAAGTATTATATACCTTTCTGACAGTTATCTTTTTTTTATCAATTTACCACTTTATTGCATACAAATTCGAATTATACTCGTAAAATGATGTCAACACTTTTATGCCTGGTTTTTTTTATAAAAGAAATATTATTACAGTATAATAGAAGAAACCTTTTATAGGAATTTAAGGGATTACATATCTTCCTTAGTGTTCAGTACGTTTAAAATTTCATTTTTACAATAAATTACAACCAAGAACAATACGACTTAAGTTGTAATGTGTAGTTATTTGTAATTATACTTGCAGAACTGAATAAGTTTGTCCGAATAATAACAAAATATATAGTTTCTAGTTCATTCTTTGCCATAATGTTTTTTTTTTAAATTATAGGATATTTTAATGGATAGAACAAAGCAATGATTGCAAAAACTGCGTGGTTTGTAAAATATTGCAAATGTTTAAGTGCGAATTTTCGATTGAAAAGGATAACAAAATTATCCCGTGAAATACAATAATTCGGACAGGAATGGAGTGCTGCTATTCATTTGTATTATTAAATATTCAATTTTATACCCGCTTATTTAACCTTCTTTATTTTGTTAAATAAATTTTTATGATCAATGGAAAGTGCATTACAAATCCTGTCAGAACTATAGAAGACAATATTTTGTTTGATCAATATTAGAAGAATTAAAAATTGCCGAATTCGACGGTATTCTAAAAAAACTCGAAAATATCCATTGGAAAAATATCACAATGGAAAAATGTCACAATTGGAAATTTTTTTGGACCATAAGCTGACATGCAACAGGGCCAAAATTTGACGAAGTTTAAGTCCGACTGGAGAAATTTTACTTTCCAGTGGGGATTATTTTTTAAATAATTCCCTGAATGTATAAAAATTAAAAAATTCTATCATACTTATTATATAAAAAATAGTCAAAATAGACGCAATGCTCTTAGAAAGGATAAATGCAACTCTCTGGCAATAAACAATAACAAGCCCTATTAACTCTCATTAACATCCTCTAGAAATGGTCAATAAATATCCTAACAAACAGTAACAATAATTAGCAACTCTCAATAAGATCCTCTTGAAAAGATCAATAAAAATCCAGTAAAACAACTAAGAACATCCCCTAGAAACGGACAATGATATCCCTTAGCAACGGATAATAACAACCTTCAGCAATGGTCAATAGCAACCCTTATCAACGGCCAATAATTACCCTTGCCAACGACTAATAATATCCCCCAACAACAGTCCATAACAATTCTTATAAAAAAGACTGATAACATTCCCAATTAACAGACAAAAGCAACCCTTAGCCCTTAAGAATACCAATCCGTAGCAAAGGTCAATAAAAAACATTAGCAACAATCAATACGATTGCCTAGCAGCGGCTAACATCAACACTCAGCAACTCTAAATAACATCATTACACATCTGCTATCTGACAATAACAACCATTATCAACGGTTATCAACAACCACTAAAATCCTTTAGCAATAGTTGGCAACAATCCTTATCAACGATCACTACAACTCGATCGATGATGTCCCATGGGATAAGATGGCCCCGAGGGATAGTCGGGGTCCTAAGGAATAGAGAGCGTCCTGAGGGTTAGAGGAAGCATGGAGGATCCTGTGGTATTGAACGGGTCCTAAGAGATAGGTAAGGTTCCGAAAGATAGGTGGGGTACCATGGGATAAGGGTGGTCCCGGGGTACAGGTGGGTCCCGTGAGAAAAGAGGGGCTGTGGGAGATAGGGGTTGTCCGGAGGGGTAAGGGGGCTCAAGGGATAAGCGGGGTCTTAAAAGAAAAGTAGGATCCCGAAGGTTAGGTGGGATCTCATGAGATATGAGGGGTTCAGTGGTGAGGGAGTCCTAAGGAAAAACTACAACGGACTAATGGACACCCGACCGAAATTATAAGGATTTCTGCCAGAATCTGCAAAACCCTAAAACGTAAGTTAAGCCCTCGCAAGACTTATCTGTAATTAATATTTTATTTTTCGTACAGAAAAAAGAAAAGTAAATGAAAAATGCATAATTTCTGTCTTTCTCGATGTACATCCTGTTTTTTCCGTCAGCTATAAGGAAAGGGAAACATATATCCGTGTGAAATTGTTTTAAAATCAATAAAAAATGTAATTAAATCCAAGACCCTTTTATTTTCAGGTGGAATGGTCTGAGCAATTCGTCTTCAATGTTCACGCAAGGTCTATTTATCCTTGCGATTCAGGCTCTGGAGGAGTCTCGGTTCTCTTCGAATATCCGTCTTGCAGACTCCCTGGTGATCGTGTGCGAGTTTACGGACGCCTGAGGGCTGACGTCGCGTCGCTCGCACCACCTTCATCACTTCATTACATCGCAGAATTGAAAGCGCCTCCAGGAAGGCATACACTGACCTTCGACTGTGACATCTTCACTGAAAGATTTGTTGAGTACTGTTTCGTTTATGTTAGCGAAGCTATTACTGGTGCCATGGCCGAAGTTAGGGTCGACTGCATTCCCACCTTTCCACTCGAAGGTATGTCTGCATATTTTTTCTATTTACTAAATATCATAGTTTCTAACCAATTTCCTCTATCTCTTCTTAACTAAAAAAATCAGTCTCATCGCGCGTTAGTCACTTAAGATTGAGTGATCCTACTATCTGTTAACTTTACGAAGACCCCTCCAAAACATTTCTAAATTTTTGAAAATCACTCTTAGAAGAAAAATCAAAAACAAACATAGCTCATATAATGATAAAACTTACTATTTTTCTCATTGCACAAGTGTATATATTTTTATGTACGAAAATTTGTTTGAAAAATATCATTCGCGAAAATATGCAAACCTTGGTTTCTTATCAATCTCTCTAGCAATTACCCCAAGTGAAGATCCTCACAAAGACGTCATGTGACGTTTTTTTAAATATTTTTTCATGCAGGTTCTCGTGTTTCTGTGGCTTCTTATGTCTCTTCTAACTAAGGTCTGATTTACATATTCCAACCATTCTTTCCGCGGTCTGCTTCTGGGCACACTGCCATTTATTTTACCTTGATACACTTCTTTCGTTAGTCGTCGATTTGGTGTTCTGTTAACATGCCCGAACCATCTTAACCGATTTCTTACCCATGTGTTTACTAGCGTCTCTTCTGCTCCACATTCTTTGAGAATTATCTCATTACTCACTTTTTCCATCAGAATTTTCCCGCATATTATGCGCAAAAATCTCATGTCAATTTCATTAATTTTACTCTCAACTTTTTCTTGGTAGGTCCATATCTCGCTATTGTATAATACAGTCGGTACAAATATAGAATTATGCATTTTCATTTTAGCTTTATTTGATATACTTTTACTTCTGGTAAAGAGCCCTGCTCTACCAATAATCTTATTTCCTTCGTTTATGCGTCTATCTAACCCCTCTCATATCTTACCGTCTCTAGTAAATAAGCTACCAAGGTATACGAACTTATCAACTTGTTCAATTATCTCATCATTTAATACAACATTGCATAGTGTTTTCTCACTCTTTCCTTGGAACACCATAGTTTTTGTTTTATTTAAGTTAATTTTGAGGCCCATGCTCTTCATGCTTGCATTTAGTTTATTCAACATTCTTTACAAGTCTTCGATTGACTCTGCCATAACAACCTTATCATCTTTGAACGCTAACCCACGTACCCTTACTGTTTCGATATCCACACCTTCTTCGTCGAAAAGAGCCATTCTTAAACACTTGTCCATAAATAGTATAAATAACCATGAAGACATAACGCATCCTTGTCTAACTCCTTGAATAATATCGAAACAGTCACTCAATTTCCTATTTACCCTTACATTCTCTTTGCGACCCGTATATATTGTTTTTGTAGCTTGTAGGAGCCATAAATTGACTCCATACTCTTTCAGGACTTCCCAAAGTTTACTTCTATCCACCCTGTCAAAAGCTTTTTCTATTTCAACAAATGCATAGAAAACTTGTTTTTCTACTCTCAAACTTTTTTCTTTAATTTGTCTTTAGCTAAATATTTGATCCGTGCATTACCTTCCTGGCATAAACCCACTTTGGACTTCTAAATCGTTTCTTCTGTTATTTTCATTACCTTATAAATGTATATTTTTGAGTATATTTTAATTATGGTACTTAATAAGCTAATCACTCTGTAATGATTGAGGTCGATTTTATCTCCCTTTCTTTTGTATATTGGTACGATAATTAATAATTATTAATCATTAATAATAGTTAGTCTGATGTCACAGCGGAAGATTATTTAGAAGTCGACTATTTGAAAATATTATCCTACTATGACCTTGCACTAACATTTCCATCAATCGGGCTCTGAGCTAAATAAGTTAAAAGCGAATGATTTTTAAGTTTTTCATAGCAAATTGTTACTACATTGCATTTTTTCTAATTTTCCAAGCAATTCAAGCCAAAATAAAACTCTTGACAACGTAAATTACAAGAAATAGTACCATTTTCTTCAATTTCGTTTTTTTTTAATTTTTATATATATATTGAAAATTATTTTTTTACGTATGTATAGTGAAAATATCAAAATGTTTGTATATTTTTTCAAATTTTTTATTTCGAATCCGGGCTTTCTGGTTACAACTTAAAAATGGTACCACCTGATCGATCCGGCAGTTGGAAGACTTTCGCATCGCGGTCAATGCACCATGAGCGGATTTGTTTACAGCTATTTTTCTCGAGAATATCTCAAAAGCGCATCTTGTTAATTCATGATGTTACAAGTTTAAGAATGACCTATTGCTGGGAAGAGAATGAAATTAAGCGAAATTCCGATGGGTTCAGATTCCCCCTGTGAAAGAGAAGTAGTTTTGAATGAACTCTAATTGTTTTCTGGAAGTACAGGAAAGGCGGACACAGGTTTGAGTTGGAATTTAGTTTGACGGTATTTTAAGTTTTAAAATGGATAGGCTAGGCATGCCGAGAAGCTTGGAGTGCCATTAAAAAAAGGCTCAGAAATTTACTGAGGATCTCGTCATGTTAGCTTTAATGAAGTTAGCGTCAACTAAATTCCAACCGAGGATATATTACGGTTTTCGCGAATGGGATATTTAATCCTGATTTTATCATTCCTCTTGGCAGAAGTCCTTTTCCCGTCAAAAGTGGAACCACTAATACCCCCGAGATGGTCAGGATCAAGTTTTATAAGTCCCACCGAGTAGTTATACTATAAACATAAAACTTCAATTAATGTTCTTCGTCAAACTTATTAGACTAATTTTATGACTTTACAAAGCGGTTTGGTTACTTAATGCATACTAGAACTTTATATAATTTACTGGTATTATTATTATTTTGTGTAACAAAAATGAGTAGGCTCATTAAACAATAGTTTATAATTCATATAATTGTGTTGTCGAATTATCATTTTATGAAATGGATGTTATTACAATTAAATTTTTTGTTTATTATAATTAATTTAAATAAGTATGATATAAAAATATTCTCTTCAACTAGAAATAATGTTTTTCACATCATTTAATATAATAAGTAAAAATATAATGAAATTTTTTTAATTAAATATGATATCACAACCCCAAAAAATTGTTACATCAATTTTTATAAAAGTTGGTCAAATAGATCAAATAGGTATAACTACAAAACTACCCCTAAAAAAATTAGTCAAAGTAGGCGCCGAGCGTTTACAAGGTAGAGTTTCAAAGAAAATATGTAATACAAATTTTTAAAACTATTTTCCTTTAAAAAACTTAATCAAGTCGTTGAAACCCTTCTTATAGCAAACTTCCCTCTGAAACTATAAGCGTTTCAGCCCGGCGCTACGAAGCTCTAATTAGTCCTAGTTCATTATTTTAACAAATTAATCTTTCGAAAATCACTAAGATTTCAGAATGGGAAATTGCAATTAAGAGTGGTCAAAATAAATTTGAAACTATTTTGAGCGATTTCAATATAAATAAGGAAGATTTCGAAGGATCAAAAGTATAACAAAAAGAGCAAAGGATTACGAAAGCTTTGTATTCCATGGCCTTTTGTGTGTAAAATGTTTGTTGCGATATCAGGATTAAAAAATAGTTTGAGTAATTCAAAGAGAATATATCAATATTAATAAGAAAATTTAATAATTCACAGTAATAATGCAGGGATGGCATTAGGGATTATGGCATACAGGGATTCTATAAGGTTACGAAAAATTGCAGGCGTTACAACGGTTTAAACTGGTTATGAAAGTTTATGTAAGGATTCCAAAAGATTACAGAAATTACACCACAATATTACATAAGGGTATTACATAGATTAAACGGATTAAACGGAAATTTGTACGTCAGATTACAAGACCTAAAAATTTCGTATGAAATGGAATTGCCTAGGTATTCCTTGTTATAAGATATGTGTTTAAATATGATAAGGGCTCATAACATGTTACAAAAACAAAAATATTTTCAGAAAATTGCAAAAATAATAAAAGATTATAATAAATTTGATGTAATTGCAAATATTAAATTATAGTGTAACAGATAGTTAGGGTTCTTTATAGAACCTTTATGAAATAAAAAAAATTACAAAATGGAATAAGCTACTTTGAATAATAATTGAATAAATTATAAGTTAATCAAGCCTTAAATTGTCTGACTATAAAAAGGAAACATTTTTATATATAATTATATAATAATTCTTTTTTGTTCTGTTTAGAAAGAGGCCACTACAATTTTACAATGGTGGGTCGCTTTAAATTGACGCGGCCTATAGAGCTTTACTGAACAATCTGAGAGAACAGAGAAAACTTCAGTTTCAATAGGGTACTTTCTCTACTCTTGTTATTCAGAAAAAAGTGGCTTTAAAAAACAGGGGAAAACGGAAAACGTATTTTTCTGGTGCCATCACCCTTCTGCCACTTCTTATGAGATCTAAAGCACTCAAGAATTTTTTTCAAGAATCTCCTCGAAACGATTCATGTGAGAGGGTAGAGAGGTCTTGTGCTTTTAAACGTATACATACCATCTCCAATCTCAACCATCAAAGCGAAATCGATCAGTCGTTTTTTCAACGCTGTGAGAGAGAATATGTGAATTTGCTCTATTGACGATAACACAAGTACCATTGATTTTATAAGACGCAGATTGATGACACCGTCACAAATTTTTACAAGCGCTTAGTGTTCTGCGCAATTGACGTTTTATCATTTCCCTAAGGTTAACAAAGTAACCTTAGGTATCAATAAAATTTATTATCAGTTTATAATAGTCTTCAGCAGTTTTAGTTTTGAAATATTTTAAACATATTTGGGGAGCTGATAAACGTACAAAAATAATTGAAGTAGGTGCCGCGCACGTGAGAAAAATGAATTTGTATCCTGTTAAGACGTTAATTTAGTCGTTCAAATCCCCCCATAATTTTCCTCCCCTAAATCCCCTCTTTTCGCTTATGTATCCCCTCCTATAATTTTGCCTACTCTTACTTCCCCCATTACCCCTACGTTCTTTATTATATCCCTCCCTTTACTTCCCTCCCTTTCCTTACTTCTCCCTACTTCCCCGCACAACCCCTTTCTTTCCCCAATTCTTCTCACTTCGTCATCACTTCCCTTTCCCAGATTAACCATCCTATCGCTTCCCCTTACTTGTCTTATTTCCCCTACTTCCCCTCCAATCACTGCCAATTGCGCCCCCTGCTTCCCCTTCTCTCAGTTCCCTTACTTCTTCTCCCTTTCCCAACTACTCCTCCTCTTACTTTCTCTCATTATCCCTCCCATTACTTTTCTCCCGCTTCCCCTGCTACCCCTTTCTAGACTTCCTTACCTTCTTCTACTTTCCTCCCATCATGTGCCAACACTTCTCACTTCACCAGCCGGGAAAAGGAGTACGTAGAACGGACTCACACCTGACCGAAACAAAAAGGGTTTATTTCCCGGGTCTACGAAACCCTTAAAACTGTTTATTGTATTCGACGGTGGCTTATAAATCAGTGCAGCTTTTTCTCTAATTACTTATTGTCTTCCTGGACCGTCTCTTTGGACTCCACATGGTAACTTTGTTGTTTGATAGGAGATTTCCAACGGCCTAGAATCAATAGACAATCTTTTAGAAAATGTTGAATTTCCTGTTAAGTGAACAACTGATATTCATCGTGGGTGGCACTTGCATTAGGGTGGCTTCAAAAATTCATTAAACATTTATTTGAATTTACAAACAAATGCGTGTTTTTTATAATAGTTCGAGATTCCGCGAGCCCCACGAAGTTCAACACGTATTTCCCAAAAGAAAAAAATGTTTTTGTACATTCTTTTTAAAATCGTCGATAAGTCTGTTTTTACAGAGTGCCAAAAACCCCACATGATTAAAAAATTGGGTACAATTTTGTACAATTTTGTAAAATTTTTTTAAATTTTGGCACAATTTTTTTTCTGTTTCTTTAGTTCCTTTAGTTACGAGTTTTTCTGCAATTTTCAACTTTTTGTTATCCTTGTAGTTAGAGTGAAGTAATACTTAATGCGATTTAATAAATTATTTTTAACAACAAAAATCATATTGTTAAGCAAACTATTTTACGTGGATATTTTTTTCTGTTTTTCTCTTATTTTACACTAGACTTTATAGTAACTAATCATTTGATTTAAATCTTTTGCTTTTTAATTTATTTATATACTTTTGTATATTTTTATCGATAACAACTTGTTTTATTCAGGTAAAAGGGGTTTGGGGAGTGGAGGCTGATAGTGAAGAATGTGCAGTTCCAAATTTTTTACCTTAAGCTCTGCAATCAACTTCGTATTGTTTTGAAAACAACATTTTTACAGGCTATTTACAAACTCACTCTTCTATAAATAACTCTATAATACTTGATCCCTACAAAATGTATACTGTTTAAAAAATTATACTCGTTTCTCTTCATTTATTATTTGTTAATAACTAAAAAGTAAACGAAAATTTAAAAGTTTCAGAAAAAACCACAACTTTCTAGAAGTACTCTAATATATAAAATAATAAATTCTTTAAACAATTCGTTTAAATTCGTAGAATTCTTCTAAATCCACTGCCTACTTCTGAATTCATAGAATTGTTCTAAATTCTTTGGCATTCCTTTGAGATCTGGTGTACTTCAAAATTTCTTGAGGGATATTTTGTAATTTTGTTTACAGATTAATAATCAATTTACTGGAAGGCATCATCAACATCACTTCAAGTTAGTTACAAAAAGTGCCTCGCTTTGTGCGACTTTAATTTATAAAACAAAGTTGCTCTACACCTGTAAGAAACTCAGGGTAAGATTATGAAGTTGTAAAGTTTCTATACGGAAAATTTTCCGATATCCAGCATCTTTTTCACTTTTCTTTTGCATTTCCTTTTTTCCTACTTAAAATTTTCCGTTGCCGCCGAGTCTAGCGTTCCCTATTCATCACTGAGTCAATATATTGCCACCGAACCACGCCTCAAATCGCTTTTGAAATTAATTTCTGACAAAATTCCAACGGTTAACGTGCTTTCGTTTTTTAGTCAATTTAGCGCGAACAATCTGCAGTGCAAAATGATTCCACGAATCCGAAACAAAACGACCTCGTTTCCTGAAAAGGAAATATTTTTTGATGTCCGACTCATATTCAAACCTTTTATAAATATAATTGAAAGGGGGATAATGGATTAAAAAGTTGCATGATGTTTCGTCCCTTCTTTCATGCAGACTTGAAACTCGATTTATTTTTCCAACAAAAAAATGATGTGTAGACGATTTACTGTCAGCACAATTCCATTTTCGTGCCAAGGACTCTACCGTTTAAGAATTTCCATATTAGAGCAATCACGCGAAAAATTTCGATCAACCGAAATTTACACTTGGAAATTTATTTCAGTGTCGATAAGCAGGCGCGAATGATAAATAGGCTCAATGACGGTGAATAATTCCAAATTTACCCAAGCGTAAAGCTGCTACCGGGTGGCTCTTAAACACTGTAGGGAATTTGTAGACCAAAATTTGTGTTTAATCTGCAAAATCTAAAAAAAACAAGCTGCAATATCTTTTTCTTTAACAAAATTTGTTCGCCTAAATTATATCTCCAAATTTTTTCAGAACTACGTTACACTAGGATGGATATTTTTAGTTTAAATCGTAAAGCATAAAATGGAAAATAAACAAAGTGAATTTATGGAAAAGCGACACAAGTTGTAATAAAATGCTTAATAACCATTCTTACATTCTTATCATTTATGATTGAGAAAGTATTGAAATTGTCCGAAATTTGACACCACAGTTTTTCGACTGATCTCCACGTTTTTTAAACAGCCATTTTTGATAAAAATTCAAAAAGTGAGCGCACTTTGAAAATTTGTGAGACCACTTTTTTATTAATTTGAAAATTCTATATACGGATATTTATAGTATTAAAAAGGACAAACAATTTATCACAATGACTTTTTTCGATAAAAAGAAAATTCTCAGATTTATAGCATTTTCAACATTTGTTTAATCAACCGAAAATTAACATTTTATGCCAAAAGACGCACGGTATAAAAAAGAGTCAGGAGAAGAAAATGATTACTTTTTAAATAACCTACAAGATTATCATAATAAATTTTTGGATTTTTTTGAAAAATCGAAAATTCAAATTATTATTGCACAAAAAACAATGAAAAATCAAAAATTCCATTTTGTAGTCAAACCATGTAGCACACGAATAAAGATGAATAAATAAAAAATCTTATTAAAAAAATAATATACAATTTCGTTAAGAATCACTTCTTGATAGGACGTGTACTTTTTGTTTTATTCGTGAAAAATAACATTGAACATAAAAAAAGTAAAAAAAATGTGTGTAAAAACGCCTAAAGTTACGAGAAAAAAAAAGATTCAACAAAACCGGTTTACAAAAAGTCTATCGGAAATCGAGCGCGCAGCGCGAGTGTCACGATGAGAATGTGTGTACCTCAAAGCCTACAGAGCTTTGAGAAATTTAATCTTTGACCATACTTAATTAAGTAGACAATTCAGAATGTGAAGACGCATACAAATACTGCCATCTAAAAGAGACCTTTCTGATAAAGTTTTATTCAAGCATTCCAAATGCAAAGAATAAAGATCCGAGCGCGAAGCGCGCGATGAACATGTACCCGCTAGGCATGCAGATTTTTTTAAATCCGATGCACACTTTTTTAATTATAAAAATAAAACAATGAAAATACTTTTGTTTCAATACCAATGCATATAATGAATTGCAACACGGAGAAAAATGGAAAAATAATTTTTATCAAGATTGCTGTATTAGATTACAAATTGCTATGGTACTAGTGACTATTGCTCGAGTGCAAGTACTCCTTCTAAACTGTTAAGTTGTGATTAGTAGATCACATCATTCCTATATCTATAAATAACTTTTTAACAGACTGATCAAATTAAATGTGATATAGATCATACTTTGATTCATTTTAATAAAGTACCTTTTGTAAAAGATACCTTATTTAGTAAATCCTAGTTAAAATATATTACTACGTATAGTTAAGATTAGAGTCGAAATAATATGCGTCGTGCAATGTTAAATATTCGAGGCTCTTGGAGACGCTCGTATTAGCAAAATACGTTGAGTCTGCGAGCCTTCTAGGACACCGTATCAGAAAGCTGCCATCAATATCACGCAAGCGCAGTAGCACTGTATTGCAGCCGACAGTTCGCGATCGCGAGTTCGCGCCATTCTCAAAATACGTGATATGTTTAGGAGGGAGAGGGGGGGGCTGGAATATAATTTCCCGTATTAAAAGCAATGACAAAAGTGTGACGTAGGGTGAAGGGGGGAGGGGGGGTGAAAGTTCCTGAAAAACGTTTTGCGTACTTTGTGAATGGCCCCTTAGTAGAACTATAATCATTCGATTCTTTTTCTAGGCTGGAAAGTTCACTTAAAATTTAATTACTTTTTTTCTTATAATGCATCTGAAACTAATGAATCCGTTAAATTGTCGAGATTTACAATTTGAACAAAAATCACAAATCAAATGAGTATTTTAATAAAAGATTTAACTATTAAAAGTTAAATAAATTAAATTTAAGTAGTTTGATTGAACATTTTTAAATCCACCTATTCATATAAAATGTATTCAACGAAAAAATAGAAAAAAATATATTCCTTTTTTAGCCCTGGCTTATCAGCATAAAATCTTGGCTGAGATTTTGTCAAGACACTCCAAGCGATACATTAGCGTAATTAGCTAGTGCGTGCGGAGGTTTAGGTTTAGGTTGTTTTTAGGTAGGGTTCGAATCCCCCAGTGGGTGCGATTTTTCATAGCGTTTGAGCGTGCGATTATGTTTGTAAGTGACCGCAAGTACAATTTCATAATTTCAAAAATAAATGAAGTGCAATTAATATAAGTAAAACTTTTTTTGTGTGCAAATTTATCATTATATTCAATCATCTGTTTCGAGCATGCCTCACATTTTTAAGCATATATAAGAATGTCTGTTTATTTTTCTTACTTTCCTTATAACCTGATCTTCCATTGATAACTAACTGACCAACCTTTCATTGCTCTAATCTACTCTCTTCGAGCATAAGCGTGTTCGAACAAAGCCTATTATAGCAATCAACCTAACATTGCTATATACTCTACCTCCTACTCCACACACGTC
This sequence comes from Belonocnema kinseyi, assembly GCF_010883055.1. Taxonomy (NCBI): domain Eukaryota; kingdom Metazoa; phylum Arthropoda; class Insecta; order Hymenoptera; family Cynipidae; genus Belonocnema; species Belonocnema kinseyi. The sequence goes on along the minus strand of NC_046660.1, from coordinate 90,877,790 downwards.
CTTACACTCAGTCCCTAAGGGTCAAACCATTTGCTACTCTAGACACATGCTTTTAGTCTGAACCATTTAACTGCCATTCCTAATATTTTTATATTAATCTTTGTTAGATGGCCCAACGTGAAAATGAATTTCTTTACTTTCCTTAGACTGAGTCACCTATTTCCAACAATGATGCCCAGGTTTTCAAACTAGATTTCTCTCCGTGAACTAATAATATACATTTATTGAAATGATATACATTTTTCAGGGCAGCTAGGAATAAAATGTAATGCAAAATAAATAACAAATATTACAATAATCATTAAGAATAAAATTCGCACTTTATTTTGCAATATCTGAATAAAGAGTCCCAGCAAGATGTACAGAAATAAATATAATATAGATTTCATATTTGATATACCAAAGCCGAAGAAGCTTTAAAAAAGAGGGTTCACAATCATCAAGTTACAGTTTTCGATGCTTTGACCTTTAATTTTAAAGTACAAAAACCAAACGCTCAGCATTAGCCAACATGTTAAATTCGTACCAATTTCATTGAATTCTCTTGAATTCTTTCAGATTATATTTCTCTAAATAAACTCGAATTAAATAGAATTAAATAGAAAATTAGTTACATTATTAATGCGCAATAGTCACTTTAAGTCCGTTTTAGTCGCAAAGTACAATTTAATTTACTATATAGAAATCTTTCAACTACCAAAATGTTTATTTTTTAAGTATTTCGAAATTAAAGATTTTTTCTGTCACCCAATATAAATTTTTTAAATTGATTAATTATAAAGAATGTGTTCTTTATATTGTAGAAAACACATGTTCATATTCTAAACCCAATAATATCTACAAAGTTGTTTGTTTTTATTTCATAAAATGTAGAGCTTATTCCTTAATAAATTAGAAAAATCAAAAACTAAGAAAATTCATTTTTAGACCTAAAGTGGCCTAACACTATTTTAGTTAAATAAAAGAAAATGCTTTGCAGTATTTTTTTACCAAAACGAAAAAATGTAGGGGATAATATTTTATACTATGCTCTTGAAATATTAAAAAATCAATTGTTCATTGTAGAATTTTTTTCCCTATATTATATTTGTTTAATGTGGAGTATAAAAAATATATTCTGAATCAACTATTTCAGATTCAAATTGTTTTTATATTGAATCTTCAATGTTTTTATGAAATCAGAGGTTTTTTTACGGTTGGACTGAATAGTGAAGGAGATTCGACTGAAATTAAATCTTGTTCAATTTTTTTACAGAAGGTGACGCAGGAGATTGGGGTCCTTGGAGCCAATGGACTCCATGTAGCAGTTCTTGCGTCGGAGGAATAAGGAATCGTTATAGGTTTTGCGACAACCCACCCCCACAATATGGAGCCCAATTTTGTCAGGTCAGAATTTTAATTCAACTTTTTTGGTTTAAGACTATACCTTTCAATTATTTTATTTCTTTTTCCATATAATGACAAAATGTTGGTTTTAATTATTGTTTTCTGATAAAACCGCACTTAAATTCTTATTTGAAATTTTTCCATTATACTAGCAGCAGTACACATAAATTCGGCGCCGATTGTTAAGAAACCAAGAATCTTTGTTTATGTGTTCTGTATGTCACAAAAAAGTTTTAATATTAACTGCTAACAATTTTTAATATCTTTTTTAAGGATTACATTTTTTGAATCCTGTATTTTTCAAAACAATGATGAATATTCACATTTTTATGCTGCCTGATGGGTTTTTGTAGGATTTTTAAAAAAGCAAAAACATATTTATGTGATTAAATTAACAAAAATGCAACCGCTTTTTTAAATATCAAAGGTTTTTTCAGAAAATATATCAAAAATTGAAAATCATGTCGAAGCGTTGTACAAAAAGTTCCTATTCCATTTCTGAACATTTGGCATCGCTTTTCGAGCATCCTGAAACCTCGATATAGACCCAAGCTCTTTGCTGTTGAGCTTATATGCGAACGAGTATTTCTGAGAAATTCCCCTCGGTGCTTCGTTTTAAAAGCATGCAGGGCACCTGTTTCACCTTCCACTTGCTTGTTCAATCGTCGGCGATAGGAGCGGCAGCGCGCGGGGATGGACAAAATTAGGCCTATATCGCGAAGTGCTATATAGTTTCCAGTGTATTTCCAAAAACTAAATTTACCATCCATACCTTTTTCGCTAAAAGATAAAAAAAAAAGCAGAACAGAAACTCTTCGAAAAAAACAATTCTGTTTCAGGATTTTTTTCTTATATCACATATTTTTCAAATTTCGAATCAATGTAAAAACTCTTTCCCAAATTCAAAAATAAGGGAAAATAATTAGAAAAATGCTAAATTCTAAGGAAGTGCTCGTTTTGCATTCTAGTCATTAATTTTTAAAATTTTTAATGCCAAATATTGGAAAATGAAGTTTGAGCCTTTTTCAGAACCCTGCGGAAGAAACTATTCTTTCTTTGATTGTTTCGCGTCCACCATTTTCTTCAATTGCAACTTAATTTTTTTTCTTCTTCAGTTTTCAAAATGCTAGTAAACCGTTCATCAGGATGAAAAAATTAATGATCTTCTTTATTATAATTTTTTTTAAAAATAAATTGTTAAAATTAAGGAATCATTCATTTTAGTTATTAAGTTAAGATTGTGATCGCATAAATCTTAAATATTTGTGGAGTGCCAAAGAAAACATGAACAATGTTTCATGTTTCCTTAATATTACATTATTATACTAATTTATATATTATTATATATTATTATATTAATTAATATTGTATTTTTTCCAAAAATTCTAATGTTTTTGGGTCTCTTACGACTGATATTTTACTGTTGTACTAAAAAAAAAACGTTTCGCGAAAGGGTTTTAACGAGTTACTCCTAAATTCGGTAAAATCATCCAAGTAAATAATGGCCGCAATTATTTAAAAGATTTCTAATCATTTTAAAGTTAATAAAGTTACTAAAATTAATGGCAACGTTAAATAATTTACTTATTGTCACTTAGAAGTTTACCAGATTATTTTTTAACTTTGAGTACAAGTAGTATCACGTATTAAAATACATCTTATAATTTGATAGATTTGCTACTTTTCTTAAATTGTTGACTATGAAGAGAAACCATTTTTTGTTTGTTTCATAATAAAATACTATGAGCTGTTTAAACACACATAAGCAAAAAATTGTACATAAATCTTGTTCGGGTACTAGACTAGTACTTTGCAACACATTTCCATAATCTTCTACAAGTCAAATTTGTCACAAGTTTTTTTTGCACAACTTATCAAATTTCTAAAACTGAAAATCTTATTTGAATGTATTTTTTAATCGTTAATTAAAACGAAACTGTACCAAAGAAGGTATAAAATAAAGTAACATTTTTAAAAAACAAAACAATCTTTTATCTTACAATGATTTATTCAGAGCAAGATATAATTGTAAAAAACATATTTGCGGCTGAGCTAGTTTCTTCCACATGCGCAGCTTAGCCGCATTTTTTGGTGCGCTATTCCATTATTCAAGAGAGAATAACTTTGAAAGCTTCTTGTCGACTAGAATATATTAAAATGCTGAATGTATCGACAGGTTAATTCGAGAGAAAATCCGCAGTGGATTTCAATCTACCTACTTGTTGCACTGAAATCGATTTAATTTGCATGTTCAAGGGGAAGGCTGTTGATACTGAGGCATGCGGGGGTACAAAACATCTGGATCTTCATGGATCTTTGAGCCAAGGCGACTGGGAATGTCGTCATGGTCGAGGTTTGGCGGCCGACAGACCGGAAGTGACTGCCGAAGTCGGTAGCAAGTGTAGATGTGGTTGCGTCCTGAATATGAATGTCGAAAAAGCTAGAACGATTCTGGCTGCGAGCACCCAAGCGTGCCCTGGACGTTCCTTCTGGCTGATTCAGGTGAACAAATTCAAAGAAATCTATTCATATGATCTATTTTCATACTTTAGTTGCACGAGAATTCAATTTTCCCATATTTACTACCATCAATCCATCATCTTTTTGATCTCATTCATAATCCTGTAAAGTATTTTATAGTAAATAAAAAAGTCTTTTTCATCTTGGATCCTACAGTGAAATTCGGGACCTCTTCTAATTTTCATTTTTATGCCTCTTTTCTTGAATTGACCTTCAGGAACATAATTTTACATTTCAAACATAAAAATTGCATCTTTACTGGTTATGTTCACGAGCGCACACGTTTGGGAAGGGCCAGTGTCTGATCATAGCAGTCAGGCATCACTGCCTGCCCAATCTTTTCGAGCACCAAAGTGATGTAAGGCGATTGTGGTCAGACAACAGTCTATCTCCACAGGTCTGAGTGGAGACCCGGTCTCCCACTTATCGTTTAGAAGTATTCAAGGTATTTCTAAGAATTTCACAAGGTTTACTGGATTTTATAGGATCTTTAATTATTGCAAAGGCTTTACGGGATTTTATCGATTTTAAGCTCGATTTCAAAAGTTTTCCAGATAAATTCGAAGGATTTTCAAACATCTTAGCATTTTAAGGGATTTATAAACGAATTTGCAAAATAAATTAAATTTTGTGTGATTCCAAACACTTCAAATCATTTTAAGAAATTTCGCAAGATTCTTAGGGATTTCAGCGGCAATTTTTTTAGAGAACTTTAGCAAATAAGTATAATTTAATTTATATTTAAGGGCTTTTAAATTTTTTCACTTGTGATGATGGATTTTCACAATTATAGACTTATATAATCTAAAATATTTCAAAGAATTTTTAGAAATTTTAAAAATATAAAGAAATTTAAAATAATTTTGCAGCATTTTCAAATATTTCAAGATATTTCACACCTACAATTATTTTAAAGCATTTACATGATTTTTAAAGATTTAAAAGATTTTAACCTATTTTAACAAAAAAACTTTAGATTTTTACTTATTATAATGAATTATTACGATTTTCAAAGAATTCAAAGAATTTGAACTAGGGCACGCGACTCTTTGTTCTTGCGCTTCGCGCTGGATAATGTATTTACCTCGCGCTACGCGCTCGGTCGTTGTGCACAGACTTTTTAAAACTAAAGGTCAAATCATCAAACACAGTAATTTGGCGATTATGGATTCACTTTTGTTAATGCTACTTCGGCTTTACCGAACACATTCTCATCACGTATCTCGTGCTTCGCACTCGAGTTTGTCCCTGAAAATGTATATAATTTCCATAAGTGTATATTATTACAATTCATAACATGCTTTAGAAATTAAAACCATTGGTATTAAAACAGACGTAGTTTCATTTTCTCGTTTAAAAAAATGCGCATTCTTTAATAAAAATAATATTATTAAACATCTTATTGCAACTTTTGCCGTTTTTTTTCTCAAAAATTGAATTTCCTCATTTCCAATATTATTTTTGGGATTTAAACGTTACACATACGGTCTACACATCAGCGTTGCCGTTTTGTAACTTCTAGATTATATCCCTAAATACTGTGAAATTGTTGAATGAAAAAATGTAATTCCTGGATTTTCCATTCTTTTTTATACGGTCAAAATTTGACTTTTCGAATTTTTCAGGAAAAATAAACAAGTTGTTATGATAATCTTGTGGGAAATTCAAAAATCAACATTTTTCTTCTCCTAACCTTTTTTCGTATCGTGTGTTATTTGACTTAAAATGTTCATTTTCGTGTTTTTTGGAATTTTGTAAATGCTAGTCTTTTTGAATATTATGAATATCCGCACGGGGAATTTTTGAATTTTGAAAAAAGTGGTCTCAAAAATATTCAAAATGCGCTCACTTTTTGGATTTTTATCCAAAATGACTTGACCTTTACTTTAGGACACTAAAAGAGTGTACCAAAGGCCAATCTAATAGAATGATTTTATCAAAAGTTATCGTACTCAGAGACAGGCAGACAGACATATAGACACACCTACAGACCGACACATGCGTAAAAAACTGTTTTTGGTATTCAGAGGGCCTCGAAACGTAGACATTTGACCAAAACTGTGGGGGTCAAATTTTACAAAAATCTAATACCTTCTGTGATGAGAATGTGAAAACTACAGCAAAATCATTATTTGCCCACACTAATTTCCCTATAATATTTTTTTGTAAGGGCCACACTGTATGGTTGAATTAAGTTAAAATTAAAGTTTAAAGTACATGTGATTTTTAATCCTTATAGTAAAAAGATGGCATCATACAAACATTTTAAGATGAAAACGATAATAATCAGAGGGTTGTTTTTTGAAGAAGAAAAAACTCGATTTTTGTATTTAACTACTAAAGAATTTTAAAAATATTATATAGGTGGGGGGAAGTTACTTTCTGGAAATAATAGGTTTCTGTTTTTAAGTAGTTTGGAATGACCCAATTTGAGTATGACAATATATTTTATTGTCAGTCGCAATAAAACCTTAGTTCTAACAATTAAAAGTAATATACTTTTTAAAATGCCCGTAAACAAATTATTCTTCGTTTAGGTTTATATTCAATAAATAAAATCCAAAAATCCAAGTAATTAACCCCTCGATCATTCCTTTGAATATTATCTACTGTTTAAATTAATACATTTAATATTTTTATTATTTAGTTTAATGTTGATTATTCCATAATTGTTTTCCATATAATGATTTTATATCAAGAATTTTCTATAATCACGGAAAAATTATTGGAAATTCATTATGGCCTATAATAATTTTACTATAATGTTTCTTCGAAAGATTAGATTGCAATTTTGCACAAAAGTCGCTGTCGTTCCTTCTTCGATCTGAATTTTTTATGTTAATTAATTTACTTTTCAGAGTTTTTTCTAAATACTGCATATCACTATGATTACTGTAATAGTAATGATATTGATTAACAATACATTATCTGTCGTTAAAAAAAGAAACGGTTTATATAAAATAAATTATATATGTTATGAATAAAAAAATTAAATAAATTAATGTTTCAGGTTTCATCAGAAAATGTGATCAGGCTTCATTTGGATCAGGCTAAGCTTCCTTGTCCAGGCCAATATGTTCGTGCACGTGACGGAGATTCTCTTAGCGCTGAACTTCTTGCAGACGTTGCATTTGACAGAAAAGAACCAACCACAGGAACGATTGTCTCTTCAGCGCAAACTTTACTTCTCGAGTTTTTTAGCGATGAAGTGATGGCAGAAGGAGAGTCTTGCGTCGGTGGCTTTCTGGCTCATATATCAATGCTGTGTGAGTTCAGAAGATAACAATTTTTCCAGTATTTAGTCATTAGTTATTTTATCAAAATAACCATATTCTATTCTACGGAATTTTAGCAAAACCACAGTCGGAAAATGGAACCTCGCTGCCAACAACAATATACCTAAAACCGAAAATCATGGCTGCAGCTGGCAGATGGGCTCAATGGCTAACTCCAGCCCATCTTGCTGCTGCTTCGCTTCTGGTTCTGACATTTCTGGTCTCCGTTTTTCTGGCGCTGCAGTACGCCCTTAAATATCGGAAATACCAGATTGCTGAGGATTTGGATAGTCTTGCAGATAATTCTAGTAATTCCATAAATAATACATAACCAGAGTTGTTAACAATTCCCTGACTTCCGGCTTGATCTTTCCCTGATCAATTTTTCATTTTCCGTATATGTATATTTCCGTATATTTCCGAACAACCCTATTGCTAGAAAGTAAAAAAAAATTATTCATAATGTTGAATTTTCAAACCAAAAAGACAAATGTTATAAAATACATGCTTTCAACATCAAAATATAAATTTTGAACAAAAAAGTTAATTTCCAACAAAAGTGTTGAATCTTAAAGCTAAAAAAACTAATTTTCTGCACCAAAAAATTTCAACCCATGAATATGAATTTTCAACTAAAGAAATGAACAGAAGTTTAGTTTCCATCCCTTCGTATACTACTCCATGGATACCCTTCATTTTATTATAAAGTAGTCGCTAAGGACCGAGATAGTTAATGCGAATATAAACATTCAATTAGTAAAAAAAAGATTAACTTTTTAAAAAAATAGGACCTATCAACAAAATGCATGCATTAGCAACCATATAGTTGAATTTTTAAGTAAAACAAATGAAATTTTCAACTTAAAATAGAATAGTTTAATTTTCAGTTTAAAAGATTAATCTTCTACCAAACAGTGGAATTTTGAACTAAAAAGGATACATTTTCAACAAAGAAGAAGTAGTTAAATTTTCAGTCAAAAAAATTAATTTTCAATTAAGAATACGAATTTTTAACAAAATACTTGAATTTCAAACCAAAAAGTTCAACTTCCAACTAAATAATAAAAAATTTCAACCAGAGATGAAATGGCTCAATTTTCAGTTTAAGATTATTCAGTTTTCAAAAAAAAAAAGAATTTTTAATCAAGCAAAAAAAATTTTAACCAAACTGATTCATCTTCACAAAAAAGTGAGTTTTTAAGAAAGTCGTTCCACTTTTAACTAAGCAGTTGAATTTTTAACCAAAAACAGTTCAATTCAACCAAAAAATACGATTTTGAAGCAAAAAAATGACTTCTTAACAAAAATGTTCGTTTCATAAGTTTACAAAACCTTAGTAAAATTGTGTTTCCCTGACTTTCCCGAATTCTCTGATCTATGGCAACCCTGATAACATAAAGAATAAAAATAAAACCAAAGCTTATTCAAATGCTATTGAATTTCAGCTTCAAATATCATTTTTCCTTGATATATAATTTTATTTGTAGCTTGCAGTGATACGATACCAGGTTCTAGAAGAGTCAGAGCCATGTCCTCATCAACTTTAATTTCCGAAGTTGTTTCTCTCGTCCGATTACCCATGAGAGGTTCTTCTAAACACGCGAGATTAGAGGAAACATCTGCTGATATTGAGGATGGTTATGACAGTACAGAAACTCAAGCAGAGTAAGAAATCGTTTTCCTAAAAAATAAAAAAATAATAGTGTCAGCTGGAGAAATTAAAAAGAGAATAAAATACTTTATATGTATTTTGGCAGTGTTGAGGAAGAACAAAGTACGGAATCGAGTACCAGAAAAGGGGAAGATTTGGATGAAAATGGATCAGAGAAAACAATTACTCCGAGTGCAGTGAGCACTCCTATAAGAAAAGCATCAACACCTAAATCTTCGACTTCTGAACAACCAGAGGTCAAGTACGCCCGTCCAGTTAAGTAAGTTCAGACTAGGCATGTCGCCTCTTTTATTTATTTAACGCATCATTCATATTAAAGAAGATCATTCATAAGAATTATTTTTCTGAATCAATTATTATTCAATAAACAACTCTTCTTGCAATAAAAATATTTCTCTCGGAAATTTCTGTAGGCACTTAAAATAGAGGAAAAACAAACAGAGCCTTTATTATGAAAAAAATAGATCTCTTTCAATTGCTTGACCAATTAACCATACACAAATAAAAAAATAATATCCCGCTTAACAATAAATTGCTCCTGGTCTAATCAATATGATATTAACTAATGATTTAATATTTAACAGCAACCATTGCGATACACTAGTACGTTTTACGGCCATTTTTCTTAGTATCTATCAAACCTATTTACGAAAATATTAGATTAGATTGAATGAGTCAATGGTGAAACATGCATCATACACGCATGATTATTCCCCTTTAATTATTCATTTAAAAACTTCAATCGTCATTAATAGAAGACTTGTTTTTTTTATCATTGATAAGTGTTGAAAGCTTAGCATTATCACTAGCTAATAATTATTTCACCCAAAATTAATTTCTCATCCTAGATGTAATATACCAATAGAACTGTACATAGCTATTTATGTTCAATATGTATATGTTTACATAAACTATTAAATCCTCATCATCATTACATGTACATACCACACGCGCATTCCACACTAGATCTCTATTTGCTGCAATCAAATTGCTGGAATTCATATATACCTGCGCAATTTCCATTTTGAAGCATGCATGCTGTACACATGTGTACCTCTTTAATGAAGTATTTAAAATCCGCTTGGTTGTTGAAGATTTTATTATTAATCAGTTGAAAAGCCATACTTTTAAATAGCTAACAACATTACTATTTTCTGTTTACTATCTCTGAATTGCTAAAATTGTTACACTTTTAAAATTAATATTCTTGTTGAAAGATTTGCTGATTTTTGAACTTATTTTTGGTTTTAAAATTGCAGGCTTCGCACGGTGGGTCCCATAAGTCCCGTTTCGGAAGAGGGCCTCACGTCCGAAGACAGCCGACGATACAGCTCAACAAGTGCTTCGACCAGTTTGAATAACGTAAGACCCCCTCACCCCAAACCAACTAACCTACTTCTTCGGACCAAGGTACCCGCTCCTCTGCTTCAGTTTTTCAGCTTCTAAAGACCCATACGCTTCAAAAACACTGCACATTTCACCAGCGAAATATTGCACTGAAAACACAACGCACCATTCCAACATTGGCATCATGTAGAAACAGAAACAAGCCAAGAACACTAAATATTCGAAACATCTGATATCAGGGTTGCTACAAAATCCAAATTTCAAAATTCCCAGACTTAGCCTGGCCAATTTGTTATTTTCCCTGATTGTTCTAAATTTTTGTCAGGTATAAAAACAACCTTACATCTATGAGATCCATAATATTAATGCAAAGAAAAATGTTTCTAAATATAGTTCTAACACTTTTTGGTAACAGAACTGATACAGAATTTAATTAGAGGTCATCCACAAATTTCAAACAAAAAATAGAAGAATTAAATTTTTAGTTAAATCAATTAATTTTCAACCAAGAAAAAATAAATTTCTAACCAAATAGTGTAATATTCAACCAAAGTCATGAATCTTGAAACCAAAAAATTAATTGTCAATTAAAAGTGTGACAGTTGATATTTCCACCAAACAATATTTTTATTAAAAAAAAAAAGTTAAATTCAACGAAAAAATACGAATTTGCAATAAATTAGTTGAATCCTCAAATAAACCAGATTACTTTTCAAACTAAAAAGAGGAATTTTCAACTAAGAAAGATTTTTGAGTTAATCAAGAAAAAAAATTTCACCAAAAATATTGAATTTTTATGCCAAAGAGACGAATTTCCTGCAATTTTAAACAACAAATTTCATTTTTTAATTTAAAAAGTTGGATTTTTAACTGAAAAATATAAATTTCCGAGAAAAGTGAAAGTTACATTTTTAGTTAAGAAATTATAATTAACTTTTAAAAAATTAACAAAATATTTTAGTCTTCAAACCAAAAATACATTTTTAACAAAGCAGTTCAATTTTCAACCAAAAAGATGAATTTTAGATAAAGATGAAAATTAATTTTAAACTTAAACAAAAATGTAACAAAATATTTCGATTTTCAAGCAGACAAATAAATTTGCAATTAAATGATAAATCTCTAACCAAAATGTGAACTTTTAACCAAACAGTTGAATTCCAAACACACAAAAAATGCATTTTTTACTAAATTTGCAACTGAATAAGATCAATTTTCCACCAAAAATAGAATATTTAAATTTTCTGCTAGAAAAATAAATTTTCAACCAACAAAAAAAAAGACAAATTTTAACCAAAATATTTAAATTTTCATTATTAGAAATGAATTTTTAATCAAAAACATAAAGCTTCAACAAAATTGTGACAATTTTCACTTAAAACAGATCTATTTTCAACTTCAAGTAGAATAGATGAATTCTCAGTAAAAAATACCTTGATTTTTAACCAAATAAAATAAATTTGCAATAATGTAGTTGACTCTTCAACGAAGGAGATTAAATTTCTATCAAGAAAGATTAGTTTTTAATCGAATACATGCATTTTAAACCAAATATTCATTTTTTTATAGGAATTTTCAACCTGATAGTTAAATCTTCAATCGTAGAAATTATTTTTCCATTAAAAAGATGAATTAGTTACCAAGAAAGTCAATATTCTACCACAAATGACGAATTTTCAAAAGAATACAGAAACTCTCAACCAAATGATAATAAAACCGGCTTCAAATTCAGTTTATCGTCAATTCTTTGACTCTGTCAAATTATGCTAACATACCCTGACTTTTCCTAACCAGTTTAAAATTCCCTGATATTTTCTGACTTTCACTGATCAGTTTTTAAATCCCTGACTTTCTGGAATCTTCCGATCTGTAACAACCCTGGGTATGAAGTTCTATCACTTATTCTTTAAAAATTTATTTTTTATGATAAAAGAGATTTTTTAAGCTGGAGTGTATTTTGTTCTTTGATGATTTTGATCAACTGAATCTGCGGTGCATTTCACCTATATTCCAAAATTTCTTTAAACTCCATAGGTTCCTCAAGCATAATTCTGAAAATACTGTCCGTTAAGAAATCGAAAACATGAAAACATCACCCTTCACACTGACAAATAACATCGCTCAAAACATCATTCTATCTTATTCCAAATAAAAAATTTGACTCTTCTTTCAGAGCTTCTCTCCAGCCAGCAGCAGTTCTTCGAACACCTCGACCCTGCGATGTGGGAAGGATTCCAAGGAACGTCGAAATCGAGAACGTCTTCTCCACGGTCCTGGTTCAGAGTTCAGCCTCGCCAATACAGAAGTTGATTTAGAAATGGATTACTACGACTACAACGTCGTGAATGCAGGCGCAGCGCCTGGTTCTTACCTAGGAATGGATCCAGCTTTTCTTGTCTGGATTCCACCCTTGGGTTCTGATGAATCTGATATTCTGGATACCATCGATGAAGACCATCGTAAGGAGGAAGCTTCAGAAGCCAGAAGACTCGACACTGAAGGAGCAGCTTTAACAGCAGCTGAGTACGAGAAAATTAAAGAGAGTCAGGTTTCGACTTCGAAAGAAGAAGATGATCAAGAAGAAGATGAGATTCTTCCTAGAAGACTCGATCCTGGCGAGAGTCGCCTTCATGACGAAATAATCTCTGAGTATAGAGCAAGACTGAGAGAAGGAATGCTTCCAATTCACAGGATCTTGGAAGATTCTAGAGTGAGGATCAGCGAGGAATCTCTGTCTAGGCAGGCTCCTGATGAATGTGGGGGATTCTCGACTGATATCATCCCTAATAGACTGAATGTGGAGGTGGACTCTCGGCAGGTGACTCCCACGCATCGTTCGGTGAGTTTTCTTTTATCAAATGTTTCTAGCATATGACTGGCAACTTGTCCTATATTCGTAATTTGGTGGACGTCTTAAGGACGTCCTGAGGACCATTTAAATCAATTTAAATCAATTCAATCTGGAAATGAGGGATAAGTCAGGGATTAAAACAAATTGTACAAATTAGAGAAATTCTATCAGAGGAACTTGAAATGACTCTTATGGATAATAAATTTTTTATTTCAATTTGTTTTATTCCGTTTATAAAAGGCTATATGTTAAAAATGTTACAAGATGAAGATTCTGGTCTTTGAATATTAATTATTATTATAAAAAAAATTCAATTAAAAATAATATAATATAATTTGAAGTATGATTTAACCTTTTAATTTTTAATATTGTTATTAAAATATTGATGTTAATTTAATTTAATTACAAATAATTATTATATTAGTAAATACAAATTTTGTTGATTATATGAATAAATTTATATATTAAATTGATTAATTAGGCAAATATTAATATCGATCAGGAATAGTTAAGAAATGATCAGAGTAAAATTACGGAATTTTGTAAATGAAGTTTTTGTGGCCACTGTTGAAATAGGTTTTCTTTATGAAAAATTAAACTATTTTTTCGAAAATATGTCTTTGTTTAAAAAAGTAATTGAATTTTTTTATTTAATTTAATTGTACCCTTTCTTATAAAAATATGCTTTTGTTGAAAAATAATTTTTTTAACTGAAAATATAACTTTTCGTTTTTTCGGTTAAATATTTATATTTTGTGGCTGAAGATGGCTGAAAATTATACTTTTTGTAAGGAAACTAATCTTCTTGGTTCAAAATTTCCCTACTTATTCTTAAAAATGGAAATGGTTGTTTGAAAACAAATTGTTTACTAAATTCATATTTTAGGGTTAAAAATTCAACTATATCACAGAAAATGATTCTTTTGGTCTGAATATTTAACAATTTGGATGAACTTTTTTTCTTTCTGGACCAAATTTTTTTTGTTTCATTCGTCTTTTTGGTTTGAAAATGCATAATTTTAGTTGAAAATTCGTTGTTTTTTAAATGAAATTTAATTATTCTTTGAAAAATTAACTGCTGTCCTACTTTTGGATGTGTCTTCTTTAGTTGAAAATGCAACTATATTTTGAAAAATCGTCTTTTTCGATTGAAAATTCAACGATTTAGGTAGAAAATAAACTTTTTCTTGAAATTTTATATTGTGGCGTTGAAAATTTAACTGCAGTTTGTTTTTTTTTAATTCGTATTTTTGTCAGTTAAAAATTCAACCGTCTCACAGATAATTCGTTTTTTGGTCTGAAAGTTTAACAATTTGGATGAACTTTTTTTTTCGGGAATAAATTTTTTTTAACTTTTTTGTTTAATTCGTCTTGTTGGTTTGAAAATGCATAATTCTAGTTGAAAATTCATTTCCTTGGTTGAAAATCCGCTGTTTTTCAAATGAAATTTAATTATTCATTGAAAAAATAGCTGTCCCATTTTTGGTAGAAAATTTAGCTACTTTAGTTGAAAATGCAACTATATTTTGAAAATTCTTCTTTTTCGACTGAAAATTCTACGATTTTGGCAGAAAATAAAATTTTTGAAATTTTATATTTTGGTGTTGAAAATTTAGCTTCAATCTTTGTTTTTTGTTGTTGAAAATTCTTCTTTTTGTAGGTTCAAATGACAACTATTACATTTTTTTACTAAGACTTAATTTTTTTAGGTTGAAAATTTAACTATTTTGTTAAAAATGTAATTATTTGGTTGCAAACTCCACTCTTTGATTGAAAATTAACTGTTTGGTTAATAATTCGTTTTTCGTAAACATCAACTTTTAAATTTGTTTTCAGAATTCTTTGTAGGTTGAAAATTCAACTATTTGTTCAAAAGTTGAACTATTTTGTTGAAAATACAAGTGTTAATCCTAATCTCAATCTTTTTTGTTAGAAAATTCGACCATATAGTTGAAATTTCATCTTTGCAATTTGAAAATTGAACGATTTGTTTCAAAATTCAGCTAATTTTGTTAAGGTAATCTTTTTTGGTCGAAAATTAAACTGTTTTGTTTAAAGTTATCTTTACCTCAAAATTGATATAATGAAATAATATATTAAGCTTCGAAAAAATTGTCATTGTTACAAACAATTTTTATAATCAAATTCACTTATTTCGTATTTTTGAACAAGAACTATTTTTTGTGAATTATTTCTTTTTGTCTCATGAATTGTATTTTTTTAGTTAATTTTCATATAATAATTATCTTTGTTTGAAGAAAATTGTTCTAAAAAACTTGATTTAGTTCCAATTTTGGAACATGCAATCATAATTACTTTCATAAAGAAATTAACTTATTTTGAATTTTTTAACAAGTAATGTTTTCTGGGGAATTACTTCCCTTCATTTAACAAATCTAATCGTGATACTATACATTTTCATTCAGCTCACAGACACACAGATAGGCAGACATACAGACACACACAAATCTAATACCTTCCCTGATGAGAATGTAAAAATCACTGTTCCGGCCTTTTGTACTTTCGACGAAATCAGGTCGAGGTTCAAAAATGCAAAATAAGTAAATTCATTTACAACAATTATTTATAACAATGTGAATTGTTGTGCTAAGGAAATCTATTGTGTCAAGATATTATTCTTCAGACCAATTTATTGTTAGACTTAAAATTTTTTCCAGTTCGGTCGGGGTCAGAGGAAAAATAACCTGGACACTCTCAGGTCTCGAAGAGCCGCAAAAGAGCAGCACAGTCCAGAGCTGGATCGAGATAAATGCGAGGTCAAAGTTCATGAAAGTTCCCCGCCTAAACCAAAAACTCTGAACGTCCCTCTCGATTACAGAGACATCGTCGAGTTGAACCTTGTTAGCGAAAAAAGCAGTGTTGGAGTTTTAGGTGATATTCCCATGACCGAGTTTTCAAGGAATCGTCAGGAATCTCCAGTCAAAGTTCACAGATCAAAAGACAGTAAAAAAGAAAGTGTGAGTGAGAAGGAAATCCAAAGTCCTGATTATGGGGTTGAAGCTGACATAAAAGAAACTTCTCGAGATTCCTTTTATGATCTTATTGGTGAGGGAGAAGATGTTTTCAAATTTGCAGATGATGATGAATATGTTGATAACAAAATTACAGTCTGAAAAAATCAAGTTTGAGTACATACTGTGTATAGACTCTGATTAGAATTTATTTAGACTCTTATTAGACTCTAATTTCGAAAAGCCAAGGGTTCGTCGCTGGTTTTCTGGTAAAGTTGTAGAAGTATAGATTATAAAGTGTGTGCTAAAGTGGTCATAATAATACGAACAATTTTTCTCAGGGGCTATTCATAAATTACGTAATATCTTTTTGGAGGGGGGGGGGGGGGGAAATTATTAGAAATTAAATTAATTTAATTTAATTGCGAATTAATTACATTAAAATATTAAACATGTTATATGAGGGGATTTATACTATTAGGTAATATTTTGAACAAATCAGCCCTATAGAAATCCACGTCCCCAAAATGATAATATAACGTTAAAGTCCAGTAATCACAATAAGAGATTGTAATAACGTTATAAAGACATCAATCTCGGTATGATTAAATTAGTATTTTAATTTTTTCTAGTATTCTTTGCTAGATATCCATAAAAACAAAGTATTTTTTATATTTATTTATATTTTGTATATTTTCCGGGGAAAAACAATTGTATTCATGAAAGAAAGGTTTCTTCTTTTAATAATATCCAAGCCTTTTTTAGAACTTTTGAAATTACTACGACCCCCAAATTTTTTCAAGATTTTTTCAACTTAATGTACCCTTATATTGGGTCATCTACTTTTCTAGATTTGACGACAGATTAAACAAGAAGTCAAAATATTGATCTAAAACCTTCAGTACAGAATTTTAATCTTCTGAATCATTGTTAAAATAGTAAATAAATTTAAGTAATTTGATAAAAGATTTTAGAAAATGGTATAATCTCGTATTATAACATTTTAATTAGCGTTCATTATGATCGCAATCGTTCTTTAAGTACTATCGAATATTATTTTTAGAATTTGAATATTAATTTAAAATGGGTTTCAGTTCTCTATACAGATTACTTTTGTTTGAATATAACATTTTATCCCAGCAGGAATTAGAAACAAATATCCCAGTGGGCACAACATTTTAGAACGTAATTGGAACGTCATAAAAACGTTTCTTGAATGTACAAGTCAAAGGACGTTATTTGAACGTTTTAAAAACTGTCCTAAGTCAGACCATATAATGTTCTAAACACGTTTTATATTCGAATTTCGTCTTTAAAACATCTCTGGATCATTATATGTTTATGGAACGTTATATGGACTGACTTAGGACATTTTTAAGCCGTTCTAAAGATGTTCTTTAACGCTTGTGCTCACTGGGAAATTAATTAAAAAATTAATTTGAGATTCTATATTGCAATAAGGGGTTTCTAAAAGACAAATTCTTGAATATTCTGAATCTTCCTAATGATTTCCGTTTTTCGAATGTATTTACAATTGAAAATTCACCAACTTGTTTAATTTTTAATTTTTATGATTTAAAATCATTAAATGGTGCACTTTTTAAAACAATTTTATCTTAAATATGTGCAATTGAAGATTCTTTAAAATGTATATAACCTAATATTGATGAAATTTTGAACGCTCTTTGTTTAATAGTTCAATTTTAAAGAATTTTGAAATTGAAATATCTTTAATTTTAAGTATGTATGAATAAAAGTTTCTAAATTTTAATGACTTTTAAGATAAAACCTAAAATTTCCGATTCATAATCTTCAAAATTGAAGAAGTTTCGGGTAAAATTACCAAAATTAATGCATTTTTAATTTTTATATATGACCACCTTTTGATTTGAAATTTTTAAAATTTTAAACTCTTCAATTTATAGTATTTGCAATTAAAAGTTCTACGAGTTTGAAGAGTTATAATTTAAAATACTTTAAATTCGAAAATATTGAATTGAAAATTATTTATTTTTTAAAATTTGTATTTTAAAGTTATTTAAATTTGAATGTGTTTTTTTTCTTAATATCTAGTTCCGTTTTTAAAATTTACAATAAATAACTATTCCATGTTAAATATTTGCAATTCAAGGTTTTTAAATTTTAAAGATGTATAAGTACACATTCTTAAATTTAGATCATTTTGAAAAACAGCGGTGATGAATTTTCAATTATCTAAATGTCTAAATCTTCTAAATTGAAGAAATTTAAAGTTCAATTCTTAAGATTACAGAATTTTTAACTGTAAAACTTGAAAATTGCCTAATGTTAAATTGTAAAGGTTTAAAATTAAAAACTTTTCAGTTTTAAAGATTTAAAATAAAAATTTCAACTTCTTTTTTTAAATAGTTCAATATTGAAGATTTGCAATTTAAAATTGATCGATTTTTAAGATTTTCCATTGAAAAATCATTAATTTTTGAATGTTTGCAGTTTAAAATGATGTAATTTTGAACATAAAAAAATATATATAGTTCAATTTTGAAAATTTCCAAGTTAAAATTCTTCAACTTTTAAGATTTTTAATATTGAAAATTCATGAATTTGTAATGTTTATAGTATAAAATGATGCAATTTAAAACTTTTTTAATATTCAGTTGAATGTTGAAGATTTATAATGGAAAATTCTTAAATTTTTAAGATATACAATTGAAGTCTCTTCAATATGTATTGTAAATAGTACAAAATAATGCAATTTTGATTGGTTTTTTGAAACAGTCTAATTTTAAACAAAGATTTTTAATTAAAATTTATTCCATTTTATAGATTCACATTTCAAAATTCTCCAATTGCGAACAGTAAAAATGACAGCGTTGATTTATTTGTTGGAAATTCTTATATTTTTTTACATATATAACATATGTTTATTTCTTTAAAAAAAGGAATGGTAATTTAAATGTCTTGAGTATTAAATGACTAAATTGTGTTTAATAACATATGACTAAAAATATTATTCTTAATTACGTACCAAAAACTGAGGGGGGGGGCAGTTCCAACCATTTTTTATGACTTGTTATATATGGGAGGGATAGAAAATTGGTAAAAAATCTATTACGTAATTTATGAATGGTCCCTTATATTTAATCGTAACTAGAGCCATATTCAACACAAATTTGCTACCATGTTTTTTATTTTCTTTAGTATTTTTTTCGATTGCAGAGTTGACAAGCAAACACAAATAGATAATAATAGAAGTGAAAATAGAAATCATTAGAAGAACAGAATATTTAAAAATATTTAAGATAAATATGGAACCTTAGGCCACTTATCACACTAATAGTTGTAGTTGTTAGTTATTTTAAAAAATCTTAATATTTTTTTATGCAACTTAAAGTTAGATCAACCCTTGAAAATTAGCGACGTACCCTGAAAGGCGAATTCGGTGCAATGTAAGATTTTGTAAAGAATCTTATACAAGAGATACTCATCTAGCCTAGTATTGCCGTTAATCAGATTTTAAATCGAACTGAAGATCGATACTAACTGTGAACTGATGATAGAGATAAAATATTACGCTCGCACGTAGATGTTTTTCGTCATATTATATGCCACTATGATTCAAGACTGCTTCGATAATAATTTAAACGCTTAGATTTATTATTACGAAAAACAGGGATGACCATTTTTTTATATCTGCCAAATTGTTTTAAGTGCTAATTATTTATTTGCGAATTTCGCTTTTATTTATTTATATATTTATTTACATATTTATTTATTTATTCAGGGTGGCCGTTTTGATGGAGCAAAACAAATTCCCAGTCAATTCTCGATTTTTTCTAGTTCACTCAAATTTGTCACGGTCATTGAAATTTAAAGATTCAAACTCTTGAAGGTAAAATATTTTTTATGTTATTTATATATATACATACATATATATATATATATATATATATATATATAAACTGAACTACAAATTAAGTAACTCAAAGTGGAATTCTTTTGAATTATAAACTTTTCAAATTAAAGCTCAAAATTTTTTATTCAAACGCTCAATAATATACTTTTTAAATTAGAAGCTAGATTATTTTGTATTTGAAGATGTTAAAAATTAATAATTGTTTAATAAAAATGAATTGTTTCCCATACTTTCTTAAAATTAATTTTTCAAAATATAAAACCATGATCGATTTTCCAAGGAGTCTTACTCAAATATTTTTATTATTTTGTAATCTTTTAAAAAGTTTTAAATGATACTACATTTTTATTCATAATCTTTATAAATTTACATTTTGTTTTAAATGTTTTCAATTTTTTATTAATTTTTAATCCTTGCAAAACTTCTTAATAACTCTTAAAACTTACTGGCATTTTTTCTAAATTAATAATTTAATCATTATTGTTCTATTTCTTGTTATTCATAAATTTTTTTAATCTTTCTAAATATTCTGTTAAAATTAATTTTCCAACAAAAAAATTATTTTTATGATTTTTGTAATTTTTATAATTAAAAAAATTAATATATTCTGCTGAAATTTTTAAAAATGGTTGGAAATATTTGAAGGCTTGTCGGTTTGGCCCATTTAGGTGTTTATTTGGATTAAATAATAAAATGTTAATAATTCCATGTTATCTGGGACTCTGTCCTAAGTTATATTCCAGATTAAAAATTATTAAAATTTTATTATTTAAACAAAATAACGACTCAAATATGCCAGATAGATGTTTTGAACCTTAAAAAGCTTTAAAATTGTATTTCGAATTCTTCAAAAATCTATACTTTCTTTGCAAAATTTTTAAATCTTTTTAAAGTAAAAATTTTCAAAAACAGAACAATCAAAACTTGTGACGCTTAAAGTTGCAATCTAACGTTTACATATTTTTAACTAATAAGGCTTTCGGACTGGAACAGTGAAATTTGTAACGTTATAATCTGTAAATGGTTTAATTTTGAACAGATTCTGAATCATCCTGTAAAATTAATTTTTTCCATTTTTAATACTCAAACTACAGTTTAATTTTCAAATCATGAATTAATTTATATTCACAGTTGATCAACTTAAAATGTTTTTTGTTACAACAAATTTAATTTCAAACTTTCTCTTAAATTTTCTCTTAAAAATAAAGACCCAAAATGGCAAATTTTTAACTTGAAATTTTTAAAAATATTGAAATCAAATTGATTTTAAATTACAATATATCGTGTCATATGAAACTTGTAATTTTATCAAGTGATTGGATAAATTTTTGTTCTAAAAATTGTAAATTTTTCAATCAAAAAAATAATTTACTGACATTTTCCGGTTTTTCCTATTCTCAAAAAATTCCCGGTCATTTCTTGGTTTTTTGATCCAGCGGCCACCTTGTTACTAAAATACTAATTTATTAAGGTATCAATTAATATTTATTACTCTTATGTGATGAGAAAGTATTTTTAATCTAAGGCATGGTTACGAGTTGGCAGAATATTATTTGACGCAAATTAGTAGAATAATTGACTGCGATAATTCAGTCAGAAACAGGGTTTCCTAATTTAAGTAAGGAGTTTTATTTAATAAAATTTTATTGCATTAGTTACTAGAAACTACAGTCGAGACTTATCAGAATTCGTACCTTGAAAGGAATGAATGAACTGAAAGTGTGGGTATAAATTTACTTGTACAGTAGTAAAGAATAAGATAGAGAACTCAATTTTCAAATAATTACAATTTTCACCCCTCTATAAATCATTGAATTACAATTTCATTTTGAGTCCTATTTAAATTTTTAATTATTTACTTGTATAAAGTATTAAAAGATCAAATTTAGAAAGTAATCAAAATCAACTCAAACTCAGTGGATTCAAGAAATAAAATTAAAAAGATGGTTTATAATAAGAACAATACAAATGTTGACCGATTCTATAACAGTAATATTGTATCACACAAAAATAAAAATATATTAAAAATAGAATCCAACAAGGAAAGGAAAAGATGAATTATTTGTAATCATCTTCTTTGTGATAAAGAACTGTAAAGCTCAAGCTTCTTATGTTATATCTAAGAATCTCAGTTTTCAAATAAATATTATTTATCAAACTTGTTAATTTTTAATAAACTCAAAAGCTTCTTTAAAGAATGAAAGTAATTGAAAGGACTTGTGTGTTGAGATTCATAATATATTCACTACACGAAGTGATCTATACTGCCGAGCACCATAAATATAAAAATAAAAAAAAGACGATAATTGTAAAATACGTATAAGTGTCTACTTGCATATGATGTATTTTTTCTAGTTAACTGCATACTTGTTATAAAAGTGAAAACCTTTAAACGTCTTGTATACTCACGCACACAAGCACACGGTCGTAAAAAATTTCACAAAAGGACAAGGCAAAGCATTTTAATTTAGTTTAATTTCAAATTAACGTATTTTTCATTTGAATCAAAAACATTTGAGTTAAGAAAACTAGTATTTATTTATTAATGAACAAATTCATAAACTTGAAACCGTAGTTTTGAATAGTTATGCAAGTATAGCAAATGAAATATATTTTTAAAACTTATTGAATAAGAAACATAGTCACTTATATCACTTTAATTGCTGATAAGTTTTTTAATTATTGCCTTGTTTTTTACCAAGCCTATAAAATCATGTACAGAATAATAGCATTTTCAAATAAAATTTTCAACTCACCAATCACCAATCATAAAACACCTGAAACCTGAGTATTTAGTAAATAGAATAATAAATGTTTACATGAAACTCGCAATTTTCTCTCTTACGCCTCTTAAGTACTCTGATGTAAATATTTTTATTCGAAATTTATTATTACTGCGCAAGTATTTTAAGTACTTCACGTTAATTTTTTAAACGTTGCAAGAATTAGATTTACATACCAAAGATTAGAGATTTTCTTTATTTTTCTATAAACTGTGTTCACAGTTTGTGATAGCGATTTAGTAATTTTTATTTATTATTATACTTCTATTTATGATATAAAATAATTGATAGGTTGTATATTTCAATGACTAGATTTAATTTTTTTAATTTGACTGTAAAACCTGAAAATTAATTCAAAACTATATTTTTAAATCGATAGTTGCATTATTTCTTTATCTTACACTATTCTCCGAAATTCTTTCGCAGTATCACGTACTGAGTACGAGTTATGAAATAATGTTCATCAACGTCGACAATGCGAGAATGTAACATGCGAAAAAAATGTAATTAAACCTCGTTCAATGATGAGACAGAATATAAATTCCTCTTTTCTTCACATTGTCTTATTTATTTTCAGAAAACATTTCACACAGTCCTTAAAATAAAGCTATAATAGTGCGCAAGACCCAGTAATCACAAACCACTTTGAGCAGTAGGATTTTATTTAATATTTCATCCTAAGATACTAGACAAAAAATACTAAAAAACAGCAAGTAAAAATGTTTACAAAATTAGTCTGAATGGGGTTACACTTTTTCTTTAGAAACTGTACGATCTGTTTTTCCACCCTAAATAATAAATTAATATAAATCTCAATCTATCTAATACATATGCTAAAAATAATTTCTTAAAGCTTAAATTCCACCAAAGTAGAATTTCTTAACTGAATAATAATCCCGTTGGTCAGATATTTCTTGATAATTAACTATTTCAAACATATTGAGCTAGAAAAATAAATGCAATATAATCATTTTTTGAACGAAAGAGGTTTTTTTTGTTGGGCCATATTCTCAGAATCAGGTACAAGGAATTAATTATTAACAAACTCAAATCTTTTTCTCTCCTCTTATGATTAATCTAGCTAGGTTTCGAATTTCCGTTAGAGTTGAATAAGAATATGTTTTGAAATATTTCAATAAAATTAGTAGATAATACTGTGTTGTCACAATCAAATTCCCCAAAGTGGTTTTTTTCTTCTTGAATTAAAATTATTTTAAACCAGCTTAAGCATATTGTTTCTTGGAGAGATTAAAATTTGGCACATTTTCGCCGCAATGTATAATTATTAATACTCGTATAAACGATAATTTTGACGAATCTAAAGAGCCGAGTGAATAATCTCAAAAAATAAAATTCTCTATACTGTAAATTTTCCAAAATATAAAATTATCGAAAATTTAAAACACCCAAAAATTCATAATTTCATTATTTAACCATTTTTTAACTGTTTAGATTTGGGGATTTCGTGATTTGAGAGTTTTATATTTTGAATACTTTTTTGGCAAATTTTCAAGTGTCAGGAAAATTATTTTTTAGGATTTTTCAGTCGTCCCATATTAACTAATAATATTAAGAATACAGGCCAATTTTCTGGCTTCTACAAGTCGATACTTGACAGCTATTCTCGACTATTTAAATCAGGGTAGATGTAAAATGTACACAATTTATAGGAAACTTTTTGAATTACGAATTAAAAGTGCATTTCTTGTTCTGAAAAATTTAAACAGATATTTTGTCATAATAGAAAAAGAATTTTCAATATTGGAAATATATCAATTAATAAAATGATTTTCTTTATTAGTACCATATAGGAGAGACCACCCTATGGTAGATAATCAATAATTAAAAACACATACGCTAAAACTAATTATATCCAATTTTAATTTATTAACATATACAGTGTCCTAACTACCAATTAAATTAAATTTATAATTTTACATACTTTAGTATGTATTTTAAATGAATGATTATCTACTGTAAGTTCATTATTTATTGTAGAATGGTCTCTTCTACTTCTATTATCTACACTGGTCTAAATAATCGATTCTTCCTCCAAAAGCTATTATAGTCTTAGAGGTAAGAATGGTTTTATATTTATTCATCTTACTAATTTTATTCTTAGATTTTAGAATGCCGCCAATGGGCGAGAAAAGTCTTACATGTTAATGTAGTATGTAAATTAAGAAAGATTTGTATTTTTAATTTTACAAAATCGAATGAATGTGTAATTATTATATGAAGTTCAGTCTTTCGAGGTGTGCGAGTAGGCCTAAATCCAATTAATTTTTTTTTAGTTATAATCTCGAAAACAGAAAAGGTGTCAAAGAAATAAGCTTAGCATTATTATCGATTGTTTTAACGTGTCTGTTTTTCATTGTCTTCTTTGGTGGATTTGTTTTCAATTAATTTATTTTTTTAAATTAGATTTTCATTTGAAATCTTTTGCCAATTAACATTCAATTTTTAAAATATTGAATATTCGAAATTTTGTAAGTTAATTTGCGATTCGAAGAGTTTATTGATCTATTGAATATTTTTATTTCCACCAATGGAAGACTTTTTTGTGTTTTTGACACGAATTCTTCATCATAAAGGGCTTCATCATCAAGATGAGCGCATTATGACATTTTCATTATTGAGATTGGAATTTGAAGGTGTTTTTCCAGATCTCGATGGGACTTTCAGATTGGTTTGGCTCCCATAAAATGACGTAAATGCAGTATCAGAGCTGACACTCAATGGCAAACTGGTAGCATCCATAATTTCTCTTTCACTGCCCAAAGTCGATGCTCGCATGTCGAGAGTTCCACTCATTCCTGACATTCCTGAACTGGTGGCCATCTCCACCTCGCAAGTGTCATGCGACATGTGTCTTAAAATAATATCACTTTAAATCATTGTTAGATACTCAGATCTTGCCATCTTGGAGACATTTCAATTATTTTAATAAAAATACAAATAAATTACGTTATTCAAAGATTGTAGACCTTGCACTCACTTCAAAGATAAAAAATACTGTAAATACTGTTACGAATTTGGAAAAATTGTAAAAAAAGATTCATGCAATTTTTTAAATATTAATCTTATGTGAGGCCTGAAGTCAAAAAACTTTTATTTAAAATTTGATTCTTTACTCTATAAATTGTCAAATTCAAATTTATTTATCGCAAAATTCAAAGTCTCTTCCCCATATTCCTGAGAGTTCTTCACTTAAATGCGAAATCAAGTAAAAACCCCCAGTTGAGAATTCATTATTTCGGGTAACAATTTTATTGTTTGGTTCAAAATAGAATTACACTGCCGTGCAAAAGTTTTAAGCTACCTCTTTTTTATGACTGAATAAATTATCTTAATTTTAATTATACCAGAGCTAAAAAAATGTATCTTTAAAATGTTGATTGTTTTCGAAATTCTGTATAAAATAAGCCCAGGGTGAAGCCAATTTGTCTAGTTTTTAAGTAGATATTGCAAAAATAGTGTAAATTTCAATGTTTTCTTAAATTTTCAATAACTTCCGAAATAATTAAAAATTTCCAATATTCTTGGGCTCATTTTGAAGCTATTTCTTCATTATATCACAACAGCTTACGAGTATGAATTGTAAAAAATTTCTTTTCGAATTGCAAGAATTTAAATTTGTAATAAAAAAGTTTGAAAATCTTGAAAACACCTAATCTGTAGGCAAATCAAAATAAAAGTTAAATAAATATATATTTTGAAGAAATTACATAGAAACTTCATGATTATATGTTTCGTATATTTTACAAAAATATTTTTGTTACCAAAAATAATATTGCAATTTTTCCAACTTTTTTGTTACACCTTCAAGTTCTTGCAATTCAAAGAGAAAATTTTACGATTTATACCCATATGCTGTTGTGATACGGTGAAAAAAGGGTTCAAAATCAGCCCAAAATCATTAACCCATTAACGATCAAAGCTATCAATTTTATAACATGAGTTTGACCGCAAAATTCATGGGTATAACAAAACAATAAACAGATCAAAAGTACTGTTTCTTATGTTTTTGGGTGAGCTAAATTCGAATCCGTGGTCAAAATTCGGATATTTTGAGTTTAAAATTAAATCTGGCGGTTTTTGTATACAAAAATAGTGAAAAATGTTTTATTTTTTATTTTTATAATTTTTTTCAGACATAAAACGCTTTAATATCTTAAAATTTCTTCAACCATCGGTGCATAAAATTCTTAAACTTTAACAACAAATTTGTGTATATATGCATTTTCTTCCAAAATGGCGGACGAAATGCAAAAATGTTCCAAATACTGGTTTTTTCCATCATCTTTATTTTTCTCAAGAACGTGAAAGTTTAAAAAAAAGTTCCATGGAATAAAAATGTCTTGAAATTAACCATGGAACACTATGAAATTTTTTTAGATATTTTAGAAAAAATTTTTGATTTTTCAAGAAATCAAAAATTTGAAATTTGCGAAAAAAAATTTCAAAAAATCTTAAAAAATGTGTACTAGAGCCTATAGATTTTGGGAAATAATTGATTTTTGCATTTTGTCCGCCATTTTGGAAGGAAAACATATATATATATAAATTTTCTGTTAAAGTTTGAGAATTTTGTGCACCGATAGTTGAAGAAATTTTAAGATATTAACGCGTTTAATGTCTGAAAAAAAAATTATAAAAATAAAAAATCAAACATTTTTCACTATTTTTGTATGCAAAAACCGCTTACCCAAAAACCTCATGTTATAAAATTGATAGCTTTGGTCTTTAATGGGTTAAAAAATGTTCACTATTTTTGCAATATCTACTTAAAAACTGGACAAATTGGCTTCACCCTGGGCTTATGTTATACAGAATTTCGAAAACAATCAACCCTTTAAAGAGAAATTGTATAGCTTTGGTATAATTAAAATTAAGAGGATTTATTCTATAAAATGATATAAATATCATATTGTTGTACAAATCAAACTGTTATTTAATTTTATTTAAAATTTTGCTGTTGAAATATTGACTATTATATTTTTGGTTGAAAGTTGAACTTTATATTTATTTATTCGTTTATTTTGTTAAAAATGTGTTTCTTTTAGTATAAAATTAATCTTATTGCTTGAAAATTCATCTTTTGGTTTAAAATTGTACAATCTCATTAAAAAATTAATCGCTTTCGATTGAAAAAATAACTTTTTTATTAAAAATTCAACTATTTTGTAGAAAATTCGTATTTTCGGTCATATAATTCCACAATTTGATAGAAAATTTATGTATTTTTTTAGAATTAATCTTATTTGGAAGGAAATTAATCTTCTGTATTGAAAATTCATCTTTTTTGGCTGAAAATTTAACTATTTGACTGAAAATCCAACTATTCTGTAAAAAGCTCATTTTTTATCGAAAATACAACTTTTGGTTGTAAATTGACTTGTTTTGTTTGAGGATTCAACTATATCGTTGAAAATTCATCTTTTTTGGTTCAATTGAACTGTTTCAAGAAATTTTTTTGTAATTTTTTCGAAAAAATAGTAAAATAATGCCATCGTTAAAAAATGAGAAATAGTGTTAATAATGTGGTGAGTCCAAGGCAAATGAAAAGACAAATGAAAAGTTAATCGATATCAAGTTAAGAGATTTTTATGTTCATGCAGAATACTATACGCTAGCAGGGTTTTTATTTCTTTATAATTTAAATATAAACATTTTGAAAAACCATTATTAAACAAATTTGCAAATATTCAGATTTTAAAAGAATTTTAAAACAATAATGCATAAGTTCGAATAGAAACGCTTAATTGAAAACGCTATTAAACGCTAATATAATA
>NC_046660.1:90838523-90849194 GCF_010883055.1 Belonocnema kinseyi | reverse complement strand
TTTAAGTGGAAACGTTTTACATAAAACACATTTTTAGATTAGGTTAAATTTTGTGAAAAGGACAAGTTTCGTTAGAAATTAGTTGAAATTGTATAATTTCTATGTAAAGCGGTCAAAATTAAATAATACAATATTTTAAATATTTGAATTTAAATTATTATAAAATTTGAGAATTAAAAAATGTAAACTAAACTATATGTTTGAAAGTCAAAACTGCTAAATTCTAGAATTTTAAATTGTATTCAAATTTAATTTTTCTAAAAAAACTTTCAAAATGAAGTGATTTTAAATGACAAACGTTAAAATGACAACATTTTTACTACGGAACGTTAGAAATTAAACGAATCCGAACTTTATTTGAAACTGCAAAAATTTCTACTGGCCAAAAATTATGATATAAAAAGTTTTTTATACTCAAACACTTTAAAATTTCAAATAATTGCAAGTAAATTGAAATAATTTAGGAATTTAAATGTTTCAAATACAACCATTTCATTTTAATTGCAAAATTAAAACTTATGAAAGGAAAAAAATTAAAATTATGAACTTTACGTTTGTAACCATCCCAAGTAAAAGAAATTATTCAGTTGCTGTGGTATCAATTGCAGATGATTCTATTTGTATCTATTCTGATTTCAGACAACATAATTTTTTACTTTTCATTTTTAAATCTTTTAATTTTTAACACTTCATTTACAGAATTATTATTCATTTTTCAAATCTGCCATTAAAATATTTTTCAATTTCAATTTCAAGATATTATATCGAAAATTTAAAAAAATGAATACAAAACAAGATCAATATGGTTCAAAATTTTGCAATTTCACAATTTTAAGACTTACAAATCGAAACTGTAATTTTTTAAAGTAGAATTTTAAATGTTCAATATTTTGGAGAATTTGCAAATAAAAAATAATTCCATTTTTTCTGCCTGGTTCTAAAATCTTATTTTTAAAGCTAGAATTTAAAATTATTTTATATTTTTTAGTATTTTAATTTTATTCTGGAGGCATTTAATAGCAAATCATTTTAACTAAAAATTTGATACATATTTCAATTTGATATTCTGCGATTTCAAAGAATTAAAAAAAGAAGTTTTACGTTTAATATTGAAACCAAATAATTAAAAATATAAAAATATTCAATTATTAAATATAAATCTGACTATCCAGGCTTTGAATATGAGATTTTACAATTTGAAAAGATGTAGCAGTGAGATTGTTTAAAAATTTCTAATATTTGAATTTGAAACTAGACATTACGAAATTTAAAATCTAAGAAAAATAAACAATTTCAAAATAAATATATTCAAATTTAGGCTTTTGATTGCTTTAAGGATAAAACTTGAGCTTGAAAGACTCAAAAATTAAATTATTTTAGAATTGCGCATTAAAAAATGAAATTTTAAATTAAAGTTATAATAATTTTAAATATGATAAATTTTTTTAATAAAAATTATACTATGTAGTACCAAGCAACATAAAAACCACTGACATTTATACTGTTAAAAATTGAAAAATTTTAAATATTGTGAATTTTTTAAGTTTAATCAGGTATTTACAAAACGTTAAAAATTATATGCTTCCTCGTTGAAAACTTTAAAAAGCAGAATTATGTAAGATAAATATAATTTTTATATGACAGATTTAATTGTTCTCTGTTGTCAAATTAAAATTCAAAGGTTATTAAATAATTCAATATTTTAATGGTATTCATGTACTAGTGATTACTTGAATTATAGTCACTTCAATCGAAATCTGTTGTCAAAACATAGAAATCACAACTGAGATTATGCAAAGCTCAGAACTGAGATTTAAAAATTATCATTCTAGTATTATCGATCATTTTGAGATTTTGAAATATGATATATAAAAACATATAGGATATATCAAATATGATTAACCCAATCATGGAAAATTCAATGTCTAACCCTTTGAATTATTTTACTTCACAATTATATTCTCAAAAATGTTTGAACTCTGTTCATGAGGAGATATTACGTTTGGTGAGAATGATTAAAATAATGACTAAGGTAGACTGAGAAAATCTTACAATTATTGATTATTTCTGAAAATTTAGTTTACAAATATTTTCTGTCGAATAAAAATATATTGAAGCTAATGTTGCAAATATATGAAAAATTAAGTTTTTAGTTATTTTCTTATTTCCCATCAACGTACCTATAATCTGGGGCAGGTGGTGGTTCCGGACGTTGTCTTCGTGAGCCAGATGACATCGGTGTTCTTTTTATCGCATAAATATAAATGCCCATCATGGTGAGCATATAAGAAAGGAAGTACAAAGTGTGGAACTGAAAAATAAATGTATAAAATATATTTGTTGAAAAAGTATAGCAAAGAATCTGTTGTTTTGTGTTATTTAATTATATAATATTTCAAATGAATAAAATATTATTTACACTGGAACCGCAATTTACCGGGGGTTTCGGGAGTAGCCTTAATGGCCTTTACGGTGAATCGAAGTTCTCCGAAACGTTTTTCTTTATCTTCTTGCTTGTCCCATTAATTACGTTAAGACTGGGGGGGGGGGGTGAAAATCTTACGAATCCCTACTCAAAAGAATGACTCCAAAGTAATTCTTACGTCAGTTTCCTCTTTCTAATTATTTGTTTTAAATATGATGATTAAACCCTGTTTTGACCGTTGCAATTACCTTTTATACTATTATACACATTATATTATTATTTGTTTGATTTCATATTACATACATCCAATGTTGAAATCCTTTGAATTCTATGGATATCGTTCATAGTCTCGTAAAGTCCTTTAAAATAATTAAGCTCCTACGAAATCCCTTTTAATCCTTTAAAAACTGTGGGAATCCCTTAAAACCCTTTGAGATTTCGTCAAATTTTTCATAATGCCTTTAATTTTGAAAATTCCAAAATTCCTTAAAACTTCGTGGAAATCTCTTAAAATCTCTAAAAATCGGTTAAGTCCCTTTAAAATTAATTGAAATATTGAAAATACCTGGGAATCTTTCTGAATATCTTGAGTAATTAAAAATCTTTTAAATGCTATTAAAAGTAATCGAAGTCCCTTTAAATACTTTGTAATATTCGGAAATTCCTTTAAATTCCGTCAAATTATTTGAAAATATCTCAAATCCGTTTATATCTTTT
Source organism: Belonocnema kinseyi (assembly GCF_010883055.1). Classification (NCBI taxonomy): domain Eukaryota; kingdom Metazoa; phylum Arthropoda; class Insecta; order Hymenoptera; family Cynipidae; genus Belonocnema; species Belonocnema kinseyi. The sequence continues at coordinate 90,846,052 of NC_046660.1, read as the reverse complement.
GAAATCTCTTAAAATCCTTTGACATTACATGAGATTATCAAAATTCCTTTAAAGCTCTTAAAATTCGTTAAATGCCTTAAAATCCTTTGAAATCTTATAAAATACCTCAAAATCTTGGAAATCTCATTCAAATGCCCTTTATAATTCTTTAAAATCCCGTAAATTTTTTTTCAATATCTCGAAATCTCTTAAAAACCCTTAAATCCTTTGTAATGGGCGGAAATCGTTCCTAATTCCTTAAATCCCCTCAAAAGTCTTGAAACATATTGTAAAATCTTTTGAGACCTGATTAAACTCCTTAAAGTCCCTTAAAATCATACAAAATACATTTTAAAAATTGTAATGCAAGCTGAAATTGTATAAGGTAATTTCCTCAAACTCTTAAAATCTTTTAAAACCTGTTGAAATATGTGAAACCTTTCGTATTCCTTTAGAATCGTTTGAAATACCCAACAATTATTTGAAATGCCATCTCATAGGAAATCCCTGAAAAGCTTAAGAAATATCGTTAAATTCCGTAAAAATCATGTAAGTCTTTGGCATACTTTGCATTCCTTTGAAATACCTTAAAATCCCTTTAAAACTATTGAAATGCTTTAAAATAACTGAAACTCTGTATAATTTCTTTTACAGTGAAAATAATTGATATGCATTATTGATATATTGAGTAAAAATTATATCAAATAAATATAATTATTTTACTATTCTATCAAATATAATTTACCTTATATCGATGGATGAGAATTCCAATTAACACGTTGCAGAAGTCCGAAGTCAATAAAGCCAGTTGCAAGGCCGTTGCTCCAGATTCAAACAGAATTACTGGTACGAGAGAATAGAATACAAATTGGGTGATGGAGTATACAACCAAATAGGTAATTGTCAGAGTATTATCCCAGCCAAAGGATTCGATTTGCAATCGTTCGAGTACTCCACTAAAATTTTACAAAAATATTCGTTTTCTTGTGGATTGAATTTTTCCCTTAATTATAAAATGAAAATGTTTCAAATTTTACTAATACTAAAATGCAAGATCTATATGAATTTTTTCCTTTTACTTACACTTGAGCACAACTAAGAATAGTGCCAAAAAAACCGATCATCCCCAAGTACTCTATGATATCGACAGTTTTGACAGCTAATTCTTGCAAAACTGTGATAACCGAAAATAGAATGGCACCTCCCAAGCAAAGCATGTCACCAACTAACTGATTTTTTCCTAAAGAGAGAATAAAATATTAGGCATCACTAAAGAATCTGTAAAAGATTTTTTGAAACATTTTGATAACAAAGAAAAAATGGAGATAATAAATAAAAGTATGTAGTATAATTCTAAAATATGAATTTCTACTATATAATGAAATTAGATGTTGTTTTGTCTGGCCATGCACGTTTTTTTCTACTGAATACTAATTACAAATCAGTAGAGGAGTTCTTCAAACAATGTATCTTTATTATTAATTTTAAATTTTATTTTTCTGAGGATGAATGGGTTTGATGAGGACAAATTTGATGAAGAACCGTTGTTCGTTGTTATTTTGGTGTTGATATTTATCAGATATGATTAAACGTTATTTATCGACTAAAGCAGCTTTCAATGGAACAGCAAATCCAGATCTATGGGTTACCTGTTGATGCCGGGTCTTTCTCCTCATCAATTCCTGCCCAAACGAGACATCCCACACCCATTAGACAAATTGACACACCAACTATATGAACTATTCTGTATCTCACACCGAGTACTAGACAGGAAAGTGCCAAAGCGACTGGAATTGCTACACAGTCCAACAGCTGAAATACATACATTTTATTTGTAATTCGTTAAAACCTTTAGTCTAGTAAAGTCCTCTTTTACAAATGAAAAAGATTGAACAATAAAAAAGGAAAATAATAATTTTGAAAAAAAATCAAAAATATATTTTTATTATTAATTGGATTCGAATTATCTCTTTATTTCATTACAAGTGCTCAATAAAAGAAGCTGGATGATTTATTTCAATGAAATTCTTTCTTCACATCGCTAACTGTTCCACTTTTGAAAATAGTTTAGGGTTGTCCATTTACACAGAAGAAAGTTTAACCAATATTTGTTTAAAGTTTATTCTGTAAAGTCAATTTTTGTTGCAGCGAATCTTTCATCGGAAATCGATGTAAAGTTTATCCAGATGACTGTGAAATTTGATGACTTTTCAACTTAAATGAAGAATACTTAACTAGAATACATGAATTCTCAACCAAAATCATAAATTTTAGAACAAGGAGATTATTTTCTAACAAAAAAAAAGATTTTTTTACCGAATTCCTGCATTTTTAATTTAAAAAGACAAATTTTCAACTAAATATTTTAATTTTGAAATAAAAAGGAGGTTCGAAATTGAATAATTTGATCAATTTAAAATGGGCCTTTTGAAAATTGTAGACTTTTTTAAATATTATGTTCAATACTGGTGGAATCAAATAAAATGGAAAATTTATTTTTTCAAACTTAAATACTTTTGTTACTCAGTATTTTAAACTGAAAATTGATTGATTTGATAATATATAAATTAACCAATTGAAAAATTTCAACAACAAAAGAACATCACATTTTGTACATTAGGATGGGTCGACAATAACAAGTTCTCGTATTATCACTGCAGTAGTTGGCGCGCAGTAAATCATGCATACCCGCAGTAATACCCACATTGAAATTGTTTTTTTTTTAATTCGCATTTTTCACGCAAATCTGATTTCTTTTCATGTTGTAACGACTGAATTATATGAACTAAATGCCAAATATTGATTTACGAATTAATGCGTAACGAATGCATCATTCAAACACTAGTTTTTTATCTTCAAAAGTCGTCTTGATTTTTTAGTCCGCAGTAATACCCACACTTACCCTACTGTTTTAGGAGCCCAATAAACTAATTTTCGCGGTTTTTCCAGAAATATTTATTTTCGATCGACCCCATTTTACATGTTCCTAAATTTTTTTGTAGTCTATTTAATTAATGAGAAATTAAGAAATTAATGTTTCAAATTCACGCCTTAAGATATGGTATAAAATTTTTTAATTCCTTTTTTGAAAATGAGCCAAAGTGAAATTTTAAACCTAAAATACTATCTACATTTTTTTAAATGAAAATAATTCATACAGCTTACAATTGTGAAATTTCAAATTGGAATCATAGTAATGTTTTTTTAAAATAAAATTATTAATGTACTGTTTCTATTACATCCATTATAACATAAAAAGATAAACGAATTAACAAAATTGAAGAGATCAAAAGGAAAGTATCTTATAATAAACAACAATTAAAATTACCAAATAGAAAAAAAAATTTTTCATAAAAAATTTTTAATAAATATTTCTTACCTGTATGCTAGCAAGGCTTGTGAACCGATGTGAAGAAGTGATGAGAGTGTTGGCTTCAACATCTATAAGAGCCAAAAGTAGATATCTCCATCCTCTTGCTCTTATCACGGAAATTAAACCGTGTCCTGCTCCTCTACAGGACAGCCATGTAGTGTAAACAAGACACATCATCACATAGTGGGGTACATTTTGTGCTACAAAAATAAATTTTATTATCCATCAAAGTTTTATAAGGGTAGATTTGATAAAAGTACTCAGTATCTGCATTTCATCAAAAATACACATCGTAAATAAATTATAGCAGTAAATTATTTATATTTATATAAATTATTTCTTCATTTACTTGTGGGGAGAGATACTTGATCCATTGTATTTATGTGATGGTTGAAGATCGTCATGAAACATAGTACAACCGATAAGAACTGGCCCATTATTATCGCCCTCCATACTGCCCTGAAACGCAAAAAGAAGATTTTATCCATACAGATACTTTAAATCAAGATTTTAACCAAAAAGTTCAACTTCAAACAAAAAGTTGAATTATTTCATTTTAAATCAAACACATTTTAACTCATATAAAAGCGAATTTTTAATGAACTATTTAATTTCTCAAATAAAACAGATTAATTGTTAACCAAACAGTTTCATTTCTAACTTGAAAACAGTAAATTTGATCAAAAGAGACGAATTTTCTATAAAATAGTTTCTACCACGAAGATTAATTTTCTAACATAACATTCGAATTTTGAACGAAATAGTTACATTGTCAACCAAAGACATGAATTTTCAGCAACAACAAAAATGAGATCGAAAAAAGATGAATTGCTAACCAAAAATGTAATACTTCATATTTTAATAAAAAACATTTTAATTTTTATCAAAAATAGTCGACTTCATCCCAAGAAGACGAATGTTCAACAAAAGAGTTCAATTTTCAGCAAAACCAGATTAATTTTTAACCAAGAAAATTAATTTTTTGCCGAAGCAGATGTATTTTCAACAAAATAGTTACATCTTGAACCAAAGAAGATTAATCCTACAAAAGTGAGAAAATTGTCTTAAAATCTTCCATACTATTTTCCGAAATGCTGTGAAATCTTCAAAACTTAAAATCAACCTTTTAAAATAAATCCAAAATCTTTTAAAAAGTTTTTAGAAATCTTATTGTCGGTTCCGAAAATTTGTTCACTATTACGAAATGATATTCCAAGTTTTTGCCCATTAATTAATTACAGGATTATTTCCTAATAGTAAAACATCATTTACAAATGAAAGTTTCTCTTTTATTAATAATATTCATAAACACTTGAAAATAAATCTTATAATGAAATAAAATGACCTTTTTGGAAATTTTTATTTACAGATTTAAAAATTAAATAAATTTTAAAAAGAATATATTTTAACAAATTTCATTCAAATTATGTGTGAATGAAGTACATAATCGAAATAATTCTTCGCAAATATGTAAAATGAAGTACTTGGATTTGAAATTGCTTTTTAATTCCTTTGATGAGAAATGTATGAAAATAAAAGGAACCTCAAATTTGATTAAAAATTCACCACCAAAGTGAAGAGAGCCATTTCGAATGCACCAATGAAGATAAACACTTCTTGAATAAAAAGATTACAATTTTCTTGAATTTATATTGCAAAATTGCATTGTACATTTAAAAGTTTTTTACTTATATCACTAAAATTCATCTTAACCACAATTTATGATAAATCGCGTACAAAAGAATTTTATTAATTTTTAGGGCGTATACAAAGTTATTTAATAAAATAATAATGCAATGAATCTACAATAATTAGTAAACAATGATAACACTTCAAAATTATTTAATATTTAAATTCTCTTAAATACTACTTAAGATTTTTTTTATTAATTTGCCTAAATTAAATTAAAATCTTAAATTAAATGAATATTTAATTGTTTACGTTAAGAATAAACAAAAATAGAGTTTCTCAAGCAGTTAATAACCTTACGAATATGAACATAAAATTGGTCTTAGTATTGACATCTATCATTTCTTAATAAAATGATTTTTAGAGGAAAAAAATATAAAATGAGTAAAAACCGCCACTGCATTCCCCCACCCACTGAGCACAGTCAACTTTAACGACCACCACCGTTGTATCGTCCAACGCCGCTACCCTTAGAGCGGGAGAGCACTCTCGGAGAGAGGAGCTCTCATTTTCAAAAAATCACTAATTTCAGTTTTTTCACGTACCACTGTCTAAGCTCGGATATGTAATTTTCAATTTTGTCGCAGAACCCATTTCTGGGTTGCATTGTGCGACTTTGATTGCCGAAACGAACTCCCGATGACACTCCCATGCCATGGTGCATTTTCACCCTGGCGCAAGGCCGAGGAGCAACCCGAGAGCGCTTGCGCGTCTCCTGACTCCACCGACTCCACTTCTCACTCCCAACTTTTTGCTCTCGTTACAATCGCACAATTTAATAATGCAATACGAAACTTTTAGCTATGTATGATTAAATAAGAATCATTTTACAAAAATAAACAATAAATCTTTGTCAATTTTCAAATATAAGCCAAGGGAAACCGATTGAAGCTGAAGTTGGCTTAATAGAATACATGTATTCCATAATTTCCGAACAATGAAATAAAATCGAATTCAATATTATAAGCCATGAATTAGAGCAATTCCATGTAAAATCATCTGAAGAATTTTATGTATATAGGGGAGACTACCCTATAGTAGATATTCATTATTTATAAGAAGCACAAATATAAGTAAAATATTCCATTCTAATTTTAATATTTTTAATATATTACTACGTATCGTGTATGAATTATTATTTACATCAAATAGCATCTCTTATTGCTAGTCATTTATATTAAAAATTCTAGTATCCGTTGTCTTAGATGTTGAAAGAGAAAACTTAAAATACTTTTTGAAAAATTCAGAAAACTTAGGTTTGAATTTTTCAAAAACAAATTTTTAAACCTCTAAAAGCCCTGCATATATAAAAATGGGATTTCTCATAGTTTTCGATAAATAATTCAGGTTTTTTCACATCGTTTCGACGTACCTTTTTACTTATTTCTCGAAAACTAAGAAGGAACCCATTTTTATATTAACAGGGCTTTTAGAGCTCATTGTAAGCTAACTATAAAAAAAATGAAAAGAACATCGAAAATGGATTTATTCAAAAATTTTGTTTAAAAATTTTGTTTTTAAAAAATCTAAAAAGTTTTAGAAATTTGTTTTCAACAAATATTTTTTCAAAACTAGATCTTACTATGATAAATTAAAAAAAAATACATATTAACCCTTTTTGCGATACTGGGGTAGAAAACACACCACGAACATTATTCCTTAAATTCATGTACCTAAATCCTAAATGTAAGGAGATATTTTAATTTTGTTATCAAACTTTATTTCAATTTTTGGCTATATGCCCTGCATAATCCTTTAAAGCGATTTGATCAAATTTTCAAGTAAAAATAAGCAAACAAGGTTTAATGTCATTAAGACCACCAAAGTTATAAAAGTTCAAACAAAGGACAACAGTTTTCAAATTTCAATATCCCTTAAATTTCTTTTGATTAACAAAAAATACTTTGCATTAATAGGAAAGGTCCTAGGCTGGCCATTTTATTGTATTAAATTTTGTTTTAAATAGTAGTTTAATATTATTTTATTATTTGTTATACTCTTTATATTATTAAAATTATTAATTATTTGTATTCCGTATTATTTTAATAAGTCCATTAATTACGTAAGTGTCATTTTGAGATCTTTAGACCTCGGCCATCGTCATAAAGACCGTAATTAATTAATGTTTCCTGAAAAAATTTCTGAAAATTAACTTTAATTTTGTATTCAAGTTTAACTTTTTTTTTTTGAAAATCCGAACTTTAAAAATTAATCTTTGAATGCTTCAAATTCTACTATGTATTTAGATGAAAATTCAACTGTTTTGTTGAAAATTCATCTTTTCGGGTTTCAGAGTCTACTATTTTCTAAACCATTCGAATTTTTAACTTAAAAACTGACTGAAATTAACATTTTTATTTAAAATTAAAATCCATTTGGTTGAAACACCAGGTGTATACATATGAAACCGGTATTTTTTCAAGAAAAAAAAACATTTATTTCAAGAGAATGATAACAAATATTTTATTCAAAGTATGCGCCCTCGCTG
>NC_046660.1:90836942-90838423 GCF_010883055.1 Belonocnema kinseyi | reverse complement strand
GTTGTGTGTTTAAATATAATTTGATATTTGGAAAACAGACAATCATTTTTTACACAACCCTTTCACATTAACAACAAACAATTTTTTCAATACGCCACACTGCATGAAGAACTTTAAATAAATGTGAAAAATAATCAGGGCTGCCACACAGTAACTTAAGTCACTTTTTTTCTTAAATTACTCTTTTTGATATATTTTAAAACAAATTAACTATACATATAATTTAAATTCATTTAAATTCTTATATGACTGTAGCCACTTTTTAAAATGAAAAGATCACTTTAGTCACTTTTTTCAACAAATTGACCCAAGAGTTAATCACTACTGAATTCAAGTCTAAGTCTATACCTATTTCTTAATTTTCTTGAATTATTTTTTAATATTTTATAGTATTTTAAAAGATTCCAACATTTTTTTAAAATATTTCAATCATTTGAAGGGATTTTAAAAGATTCAAAAGGATATACACACAATATACTATTATCATATTTCTGAGAAATAATATAAATAAATAATAATATTAATATAATAATTTATAATAATAAATAATATTATTAATAAACAATAATATTTGTATGGGTTTTAAAGAATTTCTCCATAAAAAGTGAGGAATTTAGTATAGGGTTTTAAAAATTTGAACAGTTTTTAAACCATTCATTTAAATTAATTTGGAATTCACACTGAATTATTATTAATTTTTCTGAATTCTGTTAATGCTATTTAATTTATATAATGTACTTGCATTCTTTTGAATTTATTCAATTTTATTCACTTCAATGGTTTTTTTAGTTTTTCTTTAATTAATTTTGTATTAACGCTGAAATGCTTAAACACGGTGGCACGTGCATACCACATAGACTGTGCGAATTGATAAATTTATGTTTCGAGATGGGAGACGTCCCAGACGATTGGAAGGAAGCGATTATCATACCAATATACAAGAGAAAGGGAGATAAAAGCGAGTGCAATAAGTACAGAGGGATTAGCTTATTAAGCACCGTAAATTAGACAAGGATACGTTATGTCTTCATGGTTATTTATATTATTTATGGACAAGTGTTTAAGAATGGCTCTCTTCGATGAAGAGGGTGTGGATCTCGAAACAGTAAGGGTACGTGGGTTAGCGTTCCCAGATGATAAGGTTGTTATGGCAGAGTCTATCGAAGACCTACAAAGAATGTTGAATAAACTAGATGCAAGCATGAAGAGCATGGGCCTCAAAATTAACGCAAATAAAACAAAAACTATGGTGTTCGAAGGAAAGAGTGAGAAAACACTATGCAATATTTTATTAAATGATGAGAGAATTGAACAAGTTGATAAGTTCGTATAACTTGGTAGTTTATTTACCAGGGACGGGAAGATAGATGAGGAATTAAATAGACGAATAAATGAAGGTAAGAAGATTATTGGTAGAGCAGGTCCCCTTATCAGAAGTAAAAATATATCAAATAAAGCTAAAATGGCAATACATAATTCTA
>NC_046660.1:90825407-90836842 GCF_010883055.1 Belonocnema kinseyi | reverse complement strand
GATGTTTCGCTACGTGAGAAAATTCGGTAGTAAACTATTTAGAAACTATCTATATAAGAAGAGCGAGATGAAATTAAAATGTATGAACATGGGACTCAACATGCAGAAATTGCCTGACTTTGACCATTTTTATTTTTAATCCCTGACTTTTCTCTGACAAAAAAATGGATTCTCACAGATTTTAAAGTTTTTCCTGAGTTGTGGTAACTTTGACTTAAAATGTCGGCAAAAGCCCTCTGATTACGAGTATCTAGGATAGCTTATCGAAAAACTGGTCACTAACTGATCAAACTCATTTTTTTTAACAAATACATTATTAATGAAAAAGAAAACTATGAAAGATGTTTCTCGGAAAGTTTGAAACAAAAATCATCATTAAACGAATTTATTTTTACTGAAATTGAGATATTTACAGGCATATATCTCAGCATCTATTGGACCGAGAAATTGCGATAAAAATACAATTTACTTTTTACGACGCATATTCTATACACGAAAAGGAAATTTCTGATCGAACTAAAACTGTTGTTAGATATAAAAAAAATTGTTATAAACGACAAAAGTATAATCAAAAGTTTTTATTCGATTAGAAAATTTCCTTTTATTGTCTGCTTACGCGTCTTGGAAAGTAATTTGCACTTTTTCGAAATTTCTCGGTGCAATAAGAGCTGTGATATCTACTTGCAAACATGTCAACTTTAGTGCAAATTTTAGAGAGGATTTTTGAATTTTGAAAAAGAGTTCTCAAAACTATCCATTGTTCGATATCAAACGAGTGTACCAAAGGCCAATCTAATAGATTATTTTTTTCAAAATTTAGCGTACTCACAGACAGACATAAAGATAGGAAAACATACAGACATATTCGTAAAAATCTGTTTTTTGGATTCAGAGGGTCTCAAAACTTGGACTTTTAACAAAAACTGGAGGGTCAAATTTTACACAAATACCTTGTCTGATGAGAATATCAAAATGGATTAATTTGCCAGGTATGATTTTTTGAAAATTCTATTTTTGTTTTTAATTGCAAAAAGGTATCATTAAAAACAGAAAATAATTAAATTTTGTTAAAACTAACAAGAAACGAAAAAGAAATTACAAGACAAACGTTGTGATAAGAGCGTGTCCACGCAGCGGGCAAATTTTTTTTTGGCCTTTAATGATTTTTTTCACGATTAAAGTGAAAACTACGCATCCTATCCAAAAGTGATTCATAACACATTTTCAGATCTTTTTCAAATGCACAATTTTTATCAACTCATATTTTACCGTATTTTGCATACTCTGACCGAAAAAATGTAATTTTTAAATTTCCATTACTTTTTATGCTGTCCAATTTGAATTTTGGATTTTTCAAGAAAATTCAAAAGGTTGTCAATTTAATTTTTTACCAAAACTCAACCATTTGTGATAATCTTGTAGGGCATTCAAAATTAAAAAATTTCTTCTCTTGACTTTTTTTCATATCGTGGGTTATTTGGCTTAAAATTGAAATTTTCATGTCTTTTTGGTAATTTTTGGTTTTGTGAAAAAAGTCATGATGATCAATTGTTCCACTTTTTGAATACTATGAATATCCGTACAGAAAATTGTTGAATTTTGAAAAAAGTGGCTTCAAAAATATCCAAAATATGCTCACTTTTTACTATTTATCCAAAATGGCTGGCTAACGAACTTGACCTTCAGTTTAGGACACTTAAAGAATGTACCGAAGGCCAATCTAATAGAACGATTTTTTCAGAAATTATCGTGCTCACAGACAGACATACAGACAGACACATTCACAAAAAACTGTTTTTCGGATTGATGGGGTCTCAACATGTGGACATTTGACAAAAACGTGGGGGGGGGGGGTTGAAATTGTACACAAATCTAATACCGGTTCTGATGAGAATGTAAAACAAATTTTTTTCGCATTTATATTTGACTCACGTTTTTTTCATTAAAACTGAAAGAAGACAGTGCTATATCTTCTGCCTTAATACACAACATACATATACGTGGAAAATTATCCGAACTGACTTTAATGTATACAGGCATACTGATAATCCATACAAATAAACCCTTTTAGCCAATAAACGTTGATGAATAATTATTTCGATTTTTATAAAATTGACCGTGTATTTTCTTCAGTTTTGAAGGCGCGTGACGTCACAGCATCTCAGGCGAAATAACCTGGCCGATTGAAGACTATCTGCACGTTTGATTTGAATGATTTAGTCTCAGAGATAGTCAAAGAGATTTACAGAACATTTACAGTAGTAAATATAGTATAATTCTAAATTATACTTATTTATAATTATAACTTATATACTAATATACAATTTTCGAGTTGAATTAAAAAATGTTGTATTTTTTGGCTTAACGAAAGCTTAACAAAGGACGCTTGAGTGCCGGCTACGCTATTAAGATAGCCTCTCTGCTTGTTATTTATTATCGTATTTTTATTTCAATTTCAGAGAGGACATTTTAAAGCCTTCAACAGATTTAAACGAGCTACCTGGACCTTTAAATATATGTATTTGTGTGCCTGCGGAGAATTTGTCAGAGCTTCTCACAAGAGCCTTGAAAATCTTTAACGCATATGAGATTTCTATCGGTAGGGAACTGTTTCGTTCAAAAAATCGAAATTTCGCATTTATATTTTTTTCACTTTTTTAATAAATAATTACATATAGAAAATTAGCTTTTAATTTTACATTTACATTTTTTGGGAGTAAAATTTTATAAAAAGCTTAACTATGTATAAGGCAAACCAAATTTATACCTGAACGAATTATTTCTAATTTTAATTCATTAAGAAACTATAGTGTTGCAAACTAATGATTGAATTAAATAATTTATTTTACTTACATTAGTATTTAAAATTAATGATTATCTCCTGTAGGGTGGTGGTCTCCTTAATATGATTTTCAAAAATGCTAGAAAGGACGGAAAGGCAGAATTATTTATTAAAACTTACATTTGATATCTTCATCAAATTCGAATAGAAATTGTCAATTATCTGTTAGTAGTGTGATTTTCTTTTCGAATGTCGGACTTTAGCAGCGCTTGGCTTAATTCAACAAAAAGTTTAAAATTACATAAAATATTATTTTGGTATTTTTTTAGTTCTTTAAAAGAAAATGAAGCTCTTTTTTCAAAGTTTACTTCTACAAAGTTTTATAAATATAATACAGAAGCAATCTGAAAAATCTGAAGAAAGCATAAACCTTCGTATAATATACTGATAAAGGAAAAACGGAATGCAATATTCAAAGGAAAAGAGAATTTGAATCATTTAAAAATTGGAAACAGGCGAAATTCCACTTGTTGTCAAAAATCCAAATAAACATTTAAAAAACGTAAAACGATTTTTAAAAATATGTTAAGCATTTGTTACTTAAATAAGTAAAAATCCTATCATAAACATCTGGTGAGAAAACTTTCACAAAAAGCTCAGTACTTTTTTTAATCCAATCAAATTTTTCTTTTGCAACTTCAAAAGTCCATTCTATTATTTCCTTACAAATTGGAAAGAGCTTTTTATATTCCCCAGATGTTACAATCATTCATAGAAATTTAAAACAAAATCGTCACTAATACACTTTGCCCTCATCTTTTTAATTTCAATTTCACATTTTCTGTAAATGTTAATGAAAAAAGGCATCGCTTTTCAAGACTGAAGGTTCATTTCGGAAACAGATTCCCCGGAAGCTATCATTTTAGCTATGTTCAATATTAGAAGATTAGAAGACGAGCTACTTTTTCCCACTCTCGGCTTGCCTCTTATTAAAATCAGTACCTTAGGATAAAAAAAGCTTAATCGCTTCTGTGAATTATTCATAATTATTAAAAAAAATCATCCGAATCATGCCAATCAATATAAATACTCAATTGAATCAAAAATCGTATGATTTATAATTCGACACTTGAAATGTCTGCAATCATTTTTAGTGTCTAACAATACTGAGATAGCATACTCTTTGGCAATACCTTTGAATGTTTTGGTATCGCCATTTTTTTTAAGGAATTCTAGAAAGGACGGGTATTTTGTAAGATTTACAAACTAATTTATTTCTTCAATATCAACCGCGTTGAAGAGAAATTCAATCGAATCTTGATACGTATGCAACACGATTTTTCTTGGTACTGAAACCCTGTATAATTTCGACAAAATATGTTTATTTACAAATACCTTAACCATTTCTATTGATCCCTGAAGTACAATCTTGCGGAAAAACCTATAATCGTCCTCTTTAGGAAAACTAGGATCGATACCAGCTTTTAAAAGCTTTTTAGCAATTAGATGATCGTTGTTACAAGCACGTTGGCTCCGAATTGAATTAAAAGGTTTACCATTGCTTTCTGTTCATATTCCTCATCTTCTCGTGTGAACATTTTTTTAATCGTAAGAATATATCAAATCAAATTAAAAATCAAATCTTTTCAGCCATGACTCATAAAAGACTATTAGTTACTTACTACGCGAGACACCTGAATTTATCTCTTTAACTAAAAGTTATTATCGTGGAAAGAAAGAAAACCACAACAATATGTAATATGGATCAAAGAAACTATACTCTTCTCAAAAATTAAAACATTTAAAAATCTTTGTCATCTAGTATAAAAATATCCTAAATTTTTTAAGTTTTTTACCATTTTTTTATAATAAATGGTACATATCTCTAATTCATTAATTTTTCTAAGCTTACTGTAATGCATTTTAAAGAAAAAATTCTACACTTGCTTGCAGAATTTTTTATACAGGTTACTTTAGTAAATAGTGATATTTACTGCATATAATATCCCGTAGATTTGGATATGCATTTTTCTAGATTTTTCAAATAATAGTCAAACGTAAACTAAAATAACTCCAAACCTTTTGATTAACGATTGGGATCATAATATCCGATTATAAAATGTAATAAAACGAGGTTAAAACAATCTTTTTAAATCTTTCAATAAATCATTTTATATTTTTAATTACCAAATTTTATCATTATACAGACATCAGACCAAAAATCCCTCAAAACGGGGGAAATAATATGAGTCCAAAAAAATATTTAACTAAAAGGGGAATCAATTCTTCTGAATAAATTTGATGTAAGTACGCTATAGGAGATTCCAAGTCGAAATATATTGGACTTTGAAGTCAAAAGGAAGAACTTTCTACAAAGAAGTTGAATTTTAGACCCGATAAAATTATTTTAAAAAATAGTTAATTTTTGGCCAAGCAAGATAAATGTTCAACCAAATACTTCAATTTTCAGTTGAAAAATTAAATTCCAAGGAAAAAGACGAATTGTTCAACAAACTATTTAACTTTTCAACTAAATTGGTGAATCTTCAACTAAAAGAAAAAATTTCGACCAAACAGTTAGATTTTTAACAAAATACGATTAAATTTCTATCAGAAACGATGAATTTTCAAACAAAAAAGACAAATTTTCGTCAAAAGTGTTCATTTGTCCACAAGGAAAGATTTTTTAGTCTAGAAAAAAAAACCGATTTGTTGAATTTTCAAGCCAAAAACGAATTTTTTTACAAAAACAGTTGACTTTTAAATCCGAAAAAATTATTTAAAAAATAGTTAATTTTTGGCCAAGAAAAATAAGTTTTCAACCAAATAGTTCAATTTTCAGTTGAAAAATTAAATTCCAAGGAAAAAACGAATTTCCAACAAACTATTTAAATTTTCAACCAAATTGGTGAATCTTCAACCGAAAGATTAATTTTTGACCAAATAGTTGGATTTCTAACAAAAAACGATCAAACATCTTGTTGAAATTTTAAGGCCATCAAGACGAATATTATATCCAAAAATATGAAGTTTTATCAAAAAATTTCATTTTCGAACAATAAAGATACATTTTCAACCAAATTGTTCAATTTTCAGTTGAAAAAGTGCTTTCAAACGAAAAAAAGAAAGAAAAAACGAATTTTCAACCAAATTGATGACTTATTCAATTTTTAAACAAATAATAAAATTTTCAACCAAAATGGATGAGTATATACTCAAAAATGTAATAATATACTTTTCAACCAAAAAGAATGAACTTTCAACAAAAATAGATTTTCTTATTGGATTCTATCAATACAGTTCGCATTTAAGTGGAAAAGCGAGAAAAAGAGGGGAATATGGGAAAACTGTGAAACCTGCGGTACGTTGGTAGGTCCGAGAAAAATAAATTTTTAACCTAATATAGTGAAACCATTTAATAGCCATTTCTTCTATAGCCCTTCTGAGAATTGACGCCGCAGGTATGACTCCTGTAACAGGATCTGCGAGGGATCTACGGTTGTCACTCGGGAGAGCACTCAGGCGTGAACAAACAAAAGCGGAGCGGGCTACAATGAGTTGACTCCCACCCACCGTCAGCCCCAAAATCGGCACATAGTAGAGTTTCACTGTAGTCCCATTTTTAACGTAATAGTTCAATTTTCAACCAAATAATAGTTAATTTTTGAAGCAAAAGAGAGTAATTCTTAAAAATATATTTTCATTTTTAACTCGAGAGGCTGAATTCTCAACAGAAAAGTTTATTTTTAAACAAGAAAGATGAATTTTCTACCAAAAAAGATGAATTTTCAATTCCGAAGTGGGAATGTTCTATCCAAGAAAATGCTTAGTAGAATTTTATACCAATTAAATGAATTTCAAAGTCATAAAGACGACTTTTTTCAAAACCGTTGAATTTTCATCCCTATAGATTTACAATAAAACAGGTAATTTTCAACTAATTAGTTCAATTTTGAACAAAACAAACATCAGAATTAATCTTTCTACACGAAAAGATTTTGTTTGTTAACAAAAAAAACATTTTTTTTTAACCTACAAAAACCGACAAAAACCAATTTCCAAACAAAAACTTTAATTCTTAACTAAGATTGATCAGCTTTCCATGGAATATTGGCATTTTTAACTAAAGTGAATGGTATTCTACCAAAAAGACGAATTTTCAATATATCAATTTTCAACCAATTAGTTAATAATAAATTTGAATCAATTTGATAAATTATGAAAAAATGCTATGAATAATAGTAAATATTAAATAAATCTATGATTGAATTTGTACCTTAAAAAATGCAGCCAATAACAATCCCTAGTTCGAAGCACCTATAGAGCCTTTTTCTTTCGAGGGAATGGCAGCAGTCATCAGGAAACAACTGCTCAGTGCCGTAATAATTCCAAAAAGTTTGGCATAAATGGTCCTAGATTTTTCTGCTTGAGCCGCTCTTCTTGTCACAATAATATGCCTATAAAAAACTACTTTTTTAAAATATGATTGTAAATAGTACAAAATTGCAGGCCTCTAATATGAAACAGTTTATTATCTTTAAATATAGTGTAGTCTCAAGTTAAAACTCAATTTAAATCCACTTTTTCGTAACAAATATATACAACATAAAGAATGCAAAATTGAATATACCTTATTATGAAAATTCCGCAGAGGTCCTTTTCTTTCAACTTAAGATATAATATTGGCATTGATATTCACCGAATTAAAAGAAAATTCTTTTTGTTATTACTGTTTATTGAATCAAAAAATTGTACAAAGTTATCTGTATGCCTCATACTATTTACAAAAAATAAATAACTTATGGTTTGACACCAAATACAATAAACATAGAAATATATAAATAATAGTCTTTATACCATATAAAAAAATATTTGGTCATTTCATAATTAATAATGATATGAAATTCGTATAATATATTTGGTTTTAATGTCTAGCAATTCTTTTTTCTGCTAAAGATATACTGATCAAAATAAAAAATAATAATAGTGAACATAGCAAACTAATTATTACGATTTTCAATTATTATAAATGTAACGTGGAACAGGATTTCATTTTGAGAGAATAAAAAAAAATCAATCCTACGTTAGCTTCCTTTAACCATACGATTTTATGGCATATCCCTTGCTTGCTGATGTATTCGATATTCATGTCTTTAATGATATAGGCAATTGTAAAAAATAGAAACATTTATTCATTTCAGTCGAAAAAAAGATATTCTTGATTTTAAATATAATCTTCAACAAAATCTATACCTTTAGAAATTATTAACAAAAATAAAATAAACAATATTTAACATTAGAGAACTCGAAGTCTCCTCTCTATCATTTAGCCCAGTAAACTTCTAATTCAGATTATTTTATAGCGAAGTTTCACTTAATGAAGTCGCGCTTATCTGAGTTGCGATTTCGATCTCGGTTTTCTTGAGCAATTCGAGGTATCCTACTTCTGAACCTTGTTTCTCTTCTAGGTCCATGGTTTTCTTAACTAATTCCTGGTATTGAGTTTCTAAATCATCAGTTTTCTGGGACGCATCCCCGTTTTCTATATCCTGGGTTTTAAGCTCAACATTCTGGTTTTTAATTTCCACATCTTTAGTTGGCTGTTCCACATTCTTGATTTTACGTTTCTGCACTTTCGCTTTCTTTTCTGCGACATGGCTCTCCTTTTCTGGATCTGTAAAAAAATTTTAACTCCAATTTCAGAATGATCACTTCTTGGAAAGTTACAACAATGAAAACAAAAAAAGTATCTTGCTGTAGAAAAAATATCCTAAAAAAGTATTAAACTAGCTATGAATTCAACCTCGAGTGTTTCCACTTTATTTGTATTCATAATTATATGATGCTCATTTCACGAGTATTTTATTTCCCGTTAGCAAATGTATTTATTTCCTCATGGAGGCAGCATTAGTGACTTTTTACATATTAGATAGACTAAATTTTTTATTTTTATCAATTGAAAAATATAAATTTACAAAAAATTCAAAATTACAAAATAATACGATTTTGAAAATATAAAGACAAATCAAATTTGTATTTGAAATTGTAATTTTTTTAGCTGGAATAGGGATGAGGAAAGTCCCGTCGCACCCTATCCCTTTCCCAGCTTTATGACTTTTTAAAAACATTGCCAGAATTATTTTATTTTGAAATTTATGATTAAAAAGTTTTTTCTATTCATGCGTCAAATGTTAGTTATGCCGATTAAAAAAGTTTTTCTGTTCAAAAGAGATATGTTTCAAATATTATAAATGAGCATAAATTCCTTACTCTTCAATGAAGTGTATTAATATTATAGATTGATCGATTTGCCTCGAATCAAGGAATCTTTTCCATTCTTGCATCAATTTTGAATCATGTTAGTTAAGAAAATTTTACTATAAAAATAGATTTAAAAAATGTATAAATTACCAGAACTTCCCTACTCTTGAAGAAAATGTATTAATATTACAGGTCAATCGATTCGTCTCGAACCAAAGAATTTTTCATATTCTTGCGTCAACTTTGAATTATGTTAATGGAAAAAGTTTTAATATCAAAAAACGGCGTTTTAAATATTATTAAGTGCTAAAAAAATGTAATGAATATTTTTAGAAATTCTTCGGATAGTTTCAATATATTAGTGGTGAAAATAAGCCCTCCAAATTTCATCAATTTATCTGCAACCGTTTTCAAAATATCGTATTTACAGGAAAGTGTAACATCCACACATCCGGAAAATTGCTTAGAATATTGTATTAAACATTTTTAAATTGAGGAACGTTTGATCAAATTAATTTAAAAATCTGTGAAAAATTGGATTTTATATAAAAAAGTAGTGAAAAAAGGTAATAAATATATAAATAATTTCACGGATATTCTTTCAACATTCTTTAATGCAATAAGTCATCAAGATTCTGAAATATTTCAGAATTTATTTTTCACGAGGATTTACATAGAAATACTTGATCTTGAGGACGAATGAAGATAGGAAGCCATTTAATAGCTCTACAGTCAAATCTGGATTTATTGTTGATTTTGGGGATGACCGTGATCATTAATCCAGAGTCTCGGAACTGGTTTGTCTCTCCTGTTTCTCTGTTTCGTCACTGCTGAGTGAGCACCGCACCCCCCACAGCTCCCGTCGTCTAACCCCACCGAGCCTCGTCAATTCTCGGAAACACTACACCAGAATCGCTCAATTCAGATTCGACTGTATATTCGACTTTAATCAGTGTTGGCGCGCGGTTAGGCATAGAAGGACAAGTGGCGGCCACACCAAAACTGAATAAAATCAGAAAATATTAAAAAATGTTATTTCTTGAATAACAATAACTATCATATTTTTAATTATTGCACTGCACTCATATCACGAAACTGTACATTTGAAGTAATTAAACGGCAGCCTATCTTCATTCGTTCTCAAGATAAAGTATTTGTAAATAAATCCTTGTAAAAAGTATAAATTAATAAATATTTCAGAATTTAAACAAGCATACTTCATTAAAGAATGTTGAAAGAATATCTGAGATTTTTTTTCGATTTTTCGTAACAGAAACCGCTGTCTCAGAACAGGTGAAAATCGACGCTTGAAAAAGGTGGCCAAAAAACACTGTTTTTTGGGATGTTTTGCTCCCATAAATATTGAAAACCATTTTTTAGGATAAAAGCGATTATAGCGTAGAATTCAGACGGCCTTAAGTTTTCCGATGCTTTTCATTAAACAATTCAGATTTTTTTGAGTAAAATCTTGATTTGAAGACAAATTTAAAAAGTGAATTGGTGTAAATTTGAATTAAGATTAACATATATTTTTTTCAATTAAGGCTAAGATACTCATATATTTCTTTTACTAAAAGATTAGCGTGATTTATATTTATAATAAAATTAAGAAAAATATTTATAATAAAATATAAGAAAATTAATAAAAATTAAGGAAATTCTTTTTGACTTAAGAATCATGATGTAAAAACTATTAGAGCCCAAATAAAATAATATAAAACTTTTTGACCTTACTTTAACCTCTTTTGTGATTCAGTCATGATGGTCGTGATATAGCTAGTATTTTTCTTTACTAACGGGACTTCTGATTCATTGTATTTTTTATTTTAGAAAATTATCGTCCTTTCACGTGGTTGAAATTATTTTCAACTTTTTGATTAGGCTTATCCTATTTTGATCACTAATATATTTTTTATTGTAGAATTAATTTTTCAGTATTACTTGGCAAACTATGTTGATTACATTGATGGCCTTTTGTTTGACAAAATTTTTTTTCATCATACATATTTTTGTCGAGACTTCACTTATTTTTAATAAAAATGTATATTAAATAAAATATTCGTTTCAAAGCAATAAAAATATTAAATACTTGGGCAACATGGGAGGACCGTATAAAAAACAAAGATATAGAGAGCGCCTGGACAATGTTACGGGATATCCTTGTTAGATGTACGATCGATGTGCGTGGTACCGCAGTTGTAGGAAGAATGTCTGGTAATGCGTGGTGGAATGATGAAATTCAGGCTGCCCAAAAAGCAAAGAGAGAAGCGTAGAAGAGAACTTTGAACAACGCAGGTCTTAGCAATGAGGAAAGAAATAGACGTAGAAATGATTATAGACGCGAAAACAGGATACTTAAACGATTATTTAAAGAAAGTAAAGATACAATTAG